>NW_007379431.1:0-17424 GCF_000475195.1 Diaphorina citri
TGTCGTGTGTAGTGGGAACACTCTCATTTAAATTACATTGCCTACAGGACATTCGGGGAAAAATCGGATGAAACTCACAAGTGGGAACGGACCTTGGCCCTTGCGGATTTTAGTGACGCACAATAGATCAGTTGCGCTTACTTGGGTGATGTTTCAAAGTCATAGAGCAGGAAAAATGAGGACCAACGGAATTTTTCTTTTTCTTCTACGACTTCTAGATCCCGAGATAAATCGATTTAAAAAATACCGGTAAATCGTAAACTTTGACGTCACGGCATACGCTCCCGTAGGCGATGACGTCACATCAAATGTCCCGAGCAAAGCTCCCTCGCAGTTAACACATTACTATAACATTTTGTATAGGTGGCAATATAAATTAATCTAGGGCATTTTTGTTGCAGTGGGCACTGGAGATCCACCCACATATTGTATGATATGCACTTTTTGTAAATAACTTGACAACTTAACTTTCCGGAAAGCAAATTTACACTTGACATTTCACAAAATTTTGATGTCACAGCTACCACCTATACCTACCAATAGTTATGCAATGTTTTTTAAAGGTTTTCTTCTGCAATATTGTCATTACATCAAGTTAGTAGTGTCATTACAATAAGTAGTGTAATGGTTAGCACAGTAATCTTTGGATCTGGAGGTTGTTGGTTCAAATCATGAAATTATAATATGTTGTTGTTATTATTCAGGGAACAATGTTTTGTGACCATTCATGTTTAACACAATTAAATTTTCATATTGTCAAAAGATTGGCAAAATTATTCAGAAGCCATGACAAGAAAAAAAGCTCCTTTTTGTGTTCAGCCTAACCCTAAATCAACATTGGTCACCGCTGATTTGTGACAGCTCTTTTTTGTAGCAATTTTCCATTGATATTACATCTGAACAAGTACCAAAATATTTCTTAAAGTTAGACCAAATTTAAACTCAGGTTGAGGTCTTGGGCATAAATAAGTAACTCAATATAATTCATTTTTGTATTATGGCATAGTTATTAATTAATACAAATTCATTCAAATTGCAATGTCAACATCTTGTGGTGCACTAGTGACCTCAATCCTACAACCCCAATATTGTGGACTCGTGGGTTTTACCACAGTGGTATTGTGAATAGGGTCTACTGAATGCTGTGGTTAGTGTCTACCTAACTAGCTAAAAATACATCATACCAAAGTATATGTGTACTTTCCTTGTGGAAAACTGACCACTGCTTGAATAGAAACGGAATGGATCAGTGGTCAGTTTCCCAAACGGAAAATAACCCTTATCTAGTCATGTTCATATCAACATCGAAATATCTCTAGATGGGAAAGGAAACCCTAGTTCATTGAGTGTTTAGACAAATAGTTCAGGTCAGGAGTTGAGTCAAAACAAAATGTGCTATGAAGGGGTCCCTACCTACCACCAGGTTTCAAAAAGGTCTAACAAAGCCCAATATTCAATAACCAAATTTTCTTTCCATATTCAAGAATGTGAGGAAATCAATGATCAAATTTTATGTTGGGTGGAAGAGCTCACTATCCTGCCATTAAAACCTTTAAAAAAAATCGCCAATTTTCATGAACTTAGCATGAACCATTCAATACCTACATAGTTATTGTAAAATGGACTTTCTTTTAATCAGCATTCAAATACTTAGATGGTTGTCTAATTGTATAATCCAACTAGTTATTAACTTGTGCATTGCCAATTGGTTTATTGTTCTGGATCAATTACTCACCAATAGATACCACTTACCACATGTTAAACCATCTCTCTATTTTGGTGAGTTGATACATACCTGAAATACAATTAGCAATAAGTCAGTGGTCCATAACGCATTGCTAAACTTATTGGCAAGAATGTCAGGAGTTGCCAAGTGAAGCACCTAAATCAGATTAAATCTAAAGCGATCTAGGTAGGTACTTATCAGTAACCTGTTTCTCAAAGCAACTTTATAACTTCGCACATCACATTTCGCAATATTTCGTTCTCGGAACGGCTGACTTTCTCCTATCCTGTTATCTTTCTCTTTGCTTTCGGGACGATAAGATCTTGGCAGTTACGTAACTGCTACGGTCGTAACTACTTCGGTCCCCAACCCGAAAGCAAAGAGAAAGAAGACAGGATAGGAGAAAGCCAGCCGTTCCGAGAACAAACCTTATCTCTTTAGGAGACAAGCCGCGGGAATCGAACCCTCGGCCTAGCTCTTTTCTATCTAAAGCTGTTGTTTTAGGAAGTTGTTACTTTTCAAGAAACGCATGAGGACGTCGATAAAATAATAGTCTAGCATGATTTTTCCTTCCAAGCCAGTTGTTACTGAGGAGGGCTTGAATTTTATTTCAAAAATCCGCTCGGATGGTTTTATCAAATTTCTAGGGTTTTAATCAAATTTCTCTTCGATCACAGATCACAGTGTGCCGTTTTGGGAAATTTCGCTCTCTAGAATGAGGCCTTTGTTTGGATAACCCTGAATTTTTTTTCAGAGCAAATTGTAATTCAAATCGAGTGATCTTTGAAGTATGGTTTCATCGAGGTTTGTACTTTGCAAATTTTGCGAAATTTGATAACCACAGTTTAAATTTGACAATCAAATGCCTTCAAGCACACTCCATTTGTCAAGGGTCTAGGTTTACCTTGCCCTTGGGATCAATTTAATTTGAAGAAACCGTGTGCTGCTGAAAATCTGTAATGAAACAATGAGTTGATTTTGCTGATCCAAACGTGTTTTACTCGGATGGATGACCATTTATCGCCCATCTGATGAGGGACATACTACGGGATGGGCATGCTACGACACAGACCACATGCGTCTAATATAGCAGTTGTTTCAGTGCTACGAAATAAAAACGGCGGTGAAACACTGGTCTATGTACTATGATTCTAACCAAATCCTTGTTTACTTTGTTCTCAGACCTAATGAAAAACTCAATGGTCTCAGCTTGGAATCGAACCCGGCACTCTTGACTGGAGGAAGCGGTTCCAACAGTGAAGATTTCGACAACTCTTCCCGCATCTTCAAGTGAGTCGAATTTTGCATCGAACGAACGAAGAGAGGTCTAAGTTTTAACGTGATGATTTTTCCGTGGTTGAATCGTTAATGGTTTGTTTGTTTCATTAAAACTCTGAAGCGGTCTGTCGGATTTTTATGGATTTTTCAAACATGTCTCCTATAAGATTTTGAATCATCCATCAAAGCCTTTGGGGACCCCTTACAAGCCCCCTAATGGGTGAATCCGAACGTTTTTTTACACATTATAGACCCTTTTACATGAACCTCTCACTTACTTTGCATGTAAAAACAATGCATCAGCACTACACACTAAAAGCGTCAAGTAGATGTGGTGGCCTATAAAAAACACTATCCTAATGTTGTGATAAAACATTTACGAAAGAGATACTCGCGCTCCCAAGTTATTCGTAGAAGCTGTATACGAGATTTTATTTTCACGGAAAGAGATACAATGAAACTGTGGGTCATTTTTACACTCTTGATATCGAAATTATTGATCTCATTTCAATGTTAGATAGTTAGTTTAATTTAATCTTTGAATCTTTCCTTTAAAATCAAGCAGTCCCATTGAATCATCAAAACATAACACGTGAAGTTTCTTGTGACTCGGTACTTGTAGTTTTATCCTAGGTATGAGATTGGTTCTATGTTCACGGATCGAGATTCTTTTAGGTTCTTCACATTTTAAATTTCACGCATGAACAATCTAGTCACTCTACTAGCGTTACATCCGTGCCTAATTTTAATCACTGGAAACGACAAAAAATTGTAAAGAAAGAAGAAAAACTCACTTATTCGTAAAGTTTGAACTGCGTGGAAATTCAAGGAAAAAATCTTCAAGGTTCAAGATTTCTCTTATAAATTGGAGGAAGATTTTTCCAATGACGTGATCTCCATGAATATCGAAATCTCTTAAACAACAACAACAAATGAATCGTCCCCAAGAAGAACAACGGCCTATGTGATTTTCGCTACTTTTCAGGAGAGACATTTTAATACTTACAGTAATGTAAAATTTATCCCAGAATTACGTTTTTTTAAACTCACTTATTCGTAAAGTTTGAACTGCGTGGAAATTCAAGGAAAAAATCTTCAAGGTTCAAGATTTCTCTTATAAATTGGAGGAAGATTTTTCCAATGACGTGATCTCCATGAATATCGAAATTTCTTAAACAACAACAAATGAATCGTTCCCAAGAAGAACGGCCTATGTTATTTTCGCTACTTTTCAGGAGAGACATTTTAATACTTACAGTACCTAATGTAAAATTTATCCCAGAATTACGTTTTTTTACACATTATAGACCCTTTTACATGAACCTCTCACTTACTTTGCATGTAAAAACATTTGAATATAGAGTTGTTTTGGATACTTAACCAAATTGATCATGTGGTCATTTTCTCTTTCAAAATATATGTACTAAAGTACTCACCTATTACCTAATCTGGTAATATTTGGATGGTGTGTGCCGAGTGTTTCACCTCAACACATTCAATTGAATGTTATGAATCGTTCCCAAGAAGAACGGCCTATGTGATTTTCGCTACTTTTCAGGAGAGACATTTTAATACTTACAGTAATGTAAAATTTATCCCAGAATTACGTTTTTTTATTGAATGTTCATAATTATGCTTGTCAAGTAGTCAAATATATAAATAAGGTATACATTTCTTTCCACCATGATCAGGTATTACACTTAGCTATACAAATACAATATAAGTAGGTACTAAAGTACTCACCTATTACCTAATCTGGTAATATTTGGATGGTGTGTGCCGAGTGTTTCACCTCAACACATACATATTATGCTTGTCAAGTAGTCAAATATATAAATAAGGTATACATTTCTTTCCACCATGATCAGGTATTACACTTAGCTATACAAATACATTTTCCTCAAGGATTTTTCAGTTGAAAAGATACCATAAGGAAAGACTGACAACTGTAAAATCTTTCTTCATTGCGAATATGTACAACGTATGTGTATTATCAGTTTGCGAAAAAAAAGTACATACTTCATGGTCAAAGTCTGGCTCTTTCAAACAGTTAAAAACACAAATACGTTCAAAACATCTTGAAGCTCAAGGGAATTTACATTTTGAAAACTTCTCTTTTTAAGAGAACTCCCTTGAAACCTTCAGGACATCTTAACCCTAATTGTAAAAAAGAACTCAACTTTCAGACACCAAATTAAATTAAACAAAATTGCACATACAAGAGAGACATTCGTTGTGATCAAACCTGACATTTTTCCTCCCTGACTTTATAAAATAAAAAGCTAGGTATTTTCACTTCTTCTTTTTTCACAATTTTCTACATAATACTCGAAAAAAAGAACACAATTTTCCTTTCTTTTTTTTTTTTGTTTTGTTGTAGGTATTTTAAAATTATTTTATCTCTTCTTTCTTCTCTTTCTTCTTCTCCTTCCTTAACAAGGTCTCCAGAGATTTTTCAACGCGTTGGAAAATACATCGGTGTGTACCTATTCCTGGATGCTGAGGAGTATGTTTGCATACAAATGCTTACATTTCGAGTCTTTTGTCTGCCATTGTTTGTCTTTTGTTTGGGAACAATATTATTTTACAACTTTTGTTAAAAGTAATAAAATTGTAACTCACACACTCACTGTGTTTGCTAATACCAACAAGAACAACTTAGTTGTTCTTTTTAATCTAAATTACATGAATTGTTTATGAGATGCGGTTACATTGCTGTTTTGTTGTTCTTCCCCTACTTGTGGGGATATCTTTGCTTGATGATGATGTTCAGGTTCAGGTCAAACCTCATACTGTTTTGATAAACTTGTTTTTTTTTTTTTTATTGTCTCATGACGAAATTATCGAATAGGTACATACCTTCCTATTGTCCTTGTATTTTTTTCCTTTCCTCTATTTTTTATCGAAGCTTTAAGGTGCTGCATCTATTAGGTATCTAGAAACAGTTTTAGTTCTTATGACATTATGACTAATATAGATATTTAGAGTCATCTCATGGGATTGACAGTTAACGTGATGGTATATAATCATATGAATTCAGTATATGTGTGGGGAACAACTAACAACTGTGGGCTGCAGAAGCTGCAGTACAAACTATGGAAGATATGAACGTATAAGGTTGCAGGAACGTAAATAACTACCAGTGTATTTTCCACAGAAAAGAATAATTTTTTCTGTGTCATACACGCGGAGAAAAAATTCCACTCACATGAGAAGCATAATGAAGAAGTACAACTAAGTCAGCATCCGTCGGAAACAAAAGGCCAAAGTGGCCTTAATGAAGACTTTAATGAAACTAGGAAACAGCTCTAGGATGAAGAGGCACAAGGAGAGAGTGTGATGAATATGAGTCAGGGAAAAAGAAAATGTTGTGAATGGCCCGAAGATATGTTCTCCATGCACACTCTATTTCTAATGAATGAAATGTTGTGCTTGGCTTTACCGACCTAATGGTAGAGCAGCGGAGGGAAGTATTATGCTAAAATTCTCAAATCTTGGTGCATTTTGTTTGAATGTTAATGAGAGACGACGTGTGGGGTTTAATCAGAAGATTCAGAAGCAGAATGTACATTATGCCTGGCATGTCAAAGTACAAACTTGGTCTATTTTTGAGGAAATGTTGGCACTGTGCTTATGGTGCAAGGATAAATTTTTGCTGAGCTCAATGATGGAACTCATTGGACTAACCTTGAGTGTCTTGCGTCATTGGTTTATTATTTATTTTACAAACTGATGCGTAATGATAAACTTTGTTCCTTCACTGAAGAGAGAAAAAAAAAATCCGCAATGAAAATCGAAAATTCTTTCTTTAAATTCGATCAACCATGCCTAAATTGCCTACTTGGGTTGAATCAGAGATACTTTACATTTCAGGAAACTACAGTACCTCCTTGAGTACCTTCCTACTTACAGGAATTCTAAAGAATTTCTTAAAATGCCCCTTGAATAGGTACCTAGTATCTATTTAAGGAAGTGAATTTTTGTACGTACTCCGTCAATTTAACTACAGCAAATTTGCTATTTCAGATTACTCATTCCAATATAATATAGGTATATTATGGCTACACCGCATAGTATATATCTATCTAATGAACAAAGCCAAGTGAAAAAGAGAAAATTCAGAATAAAAGACTTGGAGGGAGAGAGAGAGAGAGAGCAAGAGTGAGAGAGAGAAGAATGAGAACATGTAAGGAATTCTTCTTACTTATCATTATTCTCTTTTTCTCTCTCTCTCCCTCCCTCTCTCTCACACACTCCCTCTCTTTCACTGTTTTTTAATTTCAAAGAAATTGAACGCTCTTCGATTGAACTGTGAATCTTTTTCTCTCTTTCTCTCTCTCTCTCTCTCTCTCTCTCTCTCTCTCTCTCTTCCATTATATTCGGAATAATATTGTCTTCCCCTACCCACCCCGTTATTATTCCCATTACATCCCCCCACTCTCCCTTCCTTCCCATAATATCCCATTCTTTTTTTCCGCTTTTACATCTCTATCTGTTTATCTCATCTTCACATCCACAGTACGCACTGCTATGTATATATTCGTAGATTCGTAGTAGCTTAACCCATCCTTTAGGGCTGTTCGCCCCTACACCTAAGCCTCGGAGTGGGCTTATTTTTTTCATATCTCAAGGTTTATCTTTTTACTCTTTCGATCTAATCATATTATGTAATTTCACTTTTATGAAGAACTTCTTTGATGTTTGGTGCGTTTTTGATCTAACTTGTCACTGTCGTCAGGAAGATTGAGAGAATTCACCAGGGTATTTCACGTACACTGCATTGATTCACAACACTAATACAGGAAGCTTATTAATTCAGTACTTTATCCTCACCATACACGTTACCCACAGCATTATTACATTAAAAGCAATTTCGGCTAGCTTGGGAGTTTGTGTACTCAGGGTGAAAACACCTCGAACATACTCGTATATGCGTAATGTACTTTGAATATTTGCCATGCCACATGCTTTTGGGAAATTTCGTTTGGGTGTCCGAGTGGCTAACGTATAGCTTCTGCTCGTATAGTATTAGGGGTGCTCAAAATTTAGAATATTGTCCAAATCTTAACTTCAGTATATTACATACCATAATATCCCATTCTTTTTTTCCGCTTTTACATCTCTATCTGTTTATCTCATCTTCACATCCACAGTACGCACTGCTATGTATATTGTATTCTCTGCCGGTTTAGGTCAGGCGTATTTTTTGGGGGGAAAGGTTTTTGGGGAAATTATACGTACGAGCTCCTTTACGCCATCGCATCGTCAGTATGCTGAATTTATTCATAACAGCTGGATTTATTCCCACATACTATGTAATACATCAGGTATTGTAAGCATAGTTGTTGGCCGCATTTACATATCAGTGATAAGTGGTTCTCGTCAATAGGGATGAGATTATTCTATTGAATCAGAAGGAATTCATTTGTTTAAACTTAAAATATATACTAAGGGCCTTTCTACTGACTCACTTGTTTTTTGTTATTTCAGAGAGAAAATAGCGATTGACACCCGGGAAGCCCTGATATAAACCACTTATTGGAAAATTTAGGAACCCCTGTCTTACAGACGGTTATCAAGTGGAACGCTATTTCGCCCGCACTTTTAGCCCACGCAGTTTTGGAAGGGAACAAAATAATGAACATTGCCTCTCTTGTTATTCGGGTTGAAGTGATTTATGTTCTCACAGCAGGTGTGTCGAGATTTCGGCCGACTGCATCAGCACTACACACTAAAAGCGTCAAGTAGATGTGGTAGCCTATAAAAAACACTATCCGAATGTTGTGATGAAACATTTACGAAAGAGATACTCGCGCTCCCAAGTTATTCGTAGAAGCTGTATACGAGATTTTATTTTCACGGAAAGAAATACAATGAAACTGTGGGTCATTTACACTCTTGAAATCGAAATTATTGATCTCATTTCAATGTAGATAGTTAGTTTAATTTAAATCTTTGAATCTTTCCTTTAAAATCAAGCAGTCCCATTGAATCATCAAAACATAACATGCATCAGCACTACACACTAAAAGCGTCAAGTAGATGTGGCGGCCTATAAAAAACACTATCCTAATGTTGTGATGAAACATTTACGAAAGAGATACCCGCGCTCCCAAGTTATTCGTAGAAGCTGTATACGAGATTTTACCTTCACGGAAAGAGATACAATGAAACTGTGGTTCATTTACACTCTTGAAATCGAAATTATTGATATCATTTCAATGTAGATAGTTAGTTTAATTTAAATCTTTGAATCTTTCCTTTAAAATCAAGCAGTCCCATTGAATCATCAAAACATAACAGTTGAAGTTTCTTGTGACTCGGTACTTGTAGTTTTATCCTAGGTATGAGATTGGTTCTGTGTTCAGTGTTCACGGATCGAGATTCTTTTAGGTTCTTCACATTTTAAATTTCACGCATGAACAGTCTAGTCACTCTACTAGCGTTACATCCGTGCCTAATTTTAATCACTGGAAACGACAAAAAATTGTAAAGAAAGAAGAAAAACTCACTTACCTAGGTATGAGATTGGTTCTATGTTCACGGATCGAGATTCTTTTAGGTTCTTCACATTTTAAATTTCACGCATGAACAATCTAGTCACTCTACTAGCGTTACATCCGTGCCTAATTTTAATCACTGGAAACGACAAAAAATTGTAAAGAAAGAAGAAAAACTCACTTATTCGTAAAGTTTGAACTGCGTGGAAATTCAAGGAAAAAATCTTCAAGGTTCAAGATTTCTCTTATAAATTGGAGGAAGATTTTTCCAATGACGTGATCTCCATGAATATCGAAATCTCTTAAACAACAACAAATGAATCGTTCCCAAGAAGAACGGCCTATGTGATTTTCGCTACTTTTCAGGAGAGACATTTTAATACTTACAGTAATGTAAGAAGGCAGGCGAAGTACCTACCCGGCATTGTTGAAGCGAACAATCAAATTGCATTCTTTGCCTCAACTTCTTCCCTCATCCTTCTTCTAACTTGCTTTCTCTCCTCTCAACTTTCTTTGTAGTCCCTTTCATGCTATTCAATTTGCAAGTAGGTATTCAAGATGTAATCTACATACGTATAAGTGCCTATCTCAATTCTCAATATAAATGATAGGTACGTTTTGCATACTGGTAATAATTTGAATCTTGAATATAGAGTTGTTTTGGATACTTAACCAAATTGATCATGTGGTCATTTTCTCTTTCAAAGTATAGGTACTAAAGTACTCACCTATTACCTAATCTGGTAATGTTTGGATGGTGTGTGCCGAGTGTTTCACCTCAACACATTCAATTAATTGAATGTTCATAATTCTGCTTGTCAAGTAGTCAAATATATAAATAAGGTATACATTTCTTTCCACCATGATCAGGTATTACACTTAGCTATACAAATACAAAGGTTAGAAAACATACCTACCTACTCACACACCTTGGCTCTCACCTCCCCGCAAAATATTCGGGGAATGGTGAGAGTATTAGGAAAAAGTGAGAGCAAGTGTCTCTCCCACGGGACTTTACACTTGGCTGGCGTAGAAATATTTTCTTCTTACACAATATTGGGGCAGGTAAATTATTGCCAAGTTCTGGGGCCGCATCATGCATGGAGGAGCGAGAGAATTTCCCTAAAGGTTTCCGAGTCATATTACCTTTCGAAAATTTTCCATCTCTTCCAGCGTACTCGGGGTTTTCCTTTTAGTTTCACTTGTTTTTTGTCCGTCCTTCCTTTATTATTACAATAGTAATAAAAAAAGGTATAAGGGACGGACTATTGTATTCGCCTCGGTGTCGTCTGTCTGTCGGTCTGTCGGTCTGTCTGTCCCCATAGAAGGACTTATCCAAACCTAGTCGACCTATATATCAAATTAAAGGTCTTTTTACCAGGAACACGAAAATGGTGGTGCAAATTTTGTCCAGAAAACCATAAAGCCAAAAAACCAAAAAAACTGGTTTTTGGGGGATTTTTTTCACATTTTCTCACACAAATGAGCTCTGATCTCGAAATTTGTCGCGACGACCTATGAACTCAAAGCGAGAAAGCTTTAGATAACACTTCAGTCGATCATTTAAGGATTTAAGACCGGTTTTAGCGTCACCTATGTTAAGCTACGCCGAAAAAGGCCAATAAATGGATGGGTGACTTGCACACTATACAGGGTGGTTCGTGATTTGCGAACCACGCTTATATCTCAGAAACGGCTGGGAATTAAGGAATGAAATAAACGGCATCATGTAGATGAAATTTTGATGATTAAAATGGCATTTTTTAAATTTGCAATTTTTTTGCAAAGCGGCCCATTTTTGCCAAATATAGGTCACTTTTATGGGAACCCCCATTTTTTATTTAATTTTTGGAATCAGCATAAAATTTTAATTGAAAAAATGTATTCACTCGAAAAAATTTGCTCTACAAAAATTCTGTACACTGTGAGAAAGAAAAACAATTTCTTAATTATTTCTTTAGTTTTTGTATTATTCACTTAACTATTTCAACAACAATCAACAACAACAAACAAATTTATAAAAGCTGTTCAAAATGAGATCCATCTGTTTGTACACAGTAAGGCATTCTTCGCTCTAACTCAGGACCAACTGCGTTGTTCATCAAATCTGGGGTCACTGACGCACACAAAATCGCGATTTGTGCAAATTTTTGCAGAGCAAATTTTTTCGAGTGAATACATCTAGTAAATTCCAAACAAAGAGCACGAAGGTAAGTGAAGTGTGAGATATGAAAAATACGTTTTTATTTTAAGAAACGAAATTTTTGTGTAAAAAAACAAAAAAATGTTCATTTCACTTATAGAAATAATAATAGATAGGTACTAAATTTTTTGGCACCGTTAAGAATATTGAAAACGTAAGAGAAGAGTTTGGATAAATTTCAAAATTTATATCACTGTTTACCTATAATTTCTTCTTTGATATGTGTCTACTAATTTCTTATTAATACCTACAATAAAGTCAGTACCTATACATCTCATGTAAAAGGAGCAGAGGTCAAGTAAACGATATTATGGTAGTATGAAATCAAAACAATTATAAAAGACACGATCCATCCCTTGCAAAAGCGAATCCCGTAAGACTCTTAGCAGTTGACTACATCTACGTAAATAAATACAAGTACCTACCTTTACCTCTTTTCTATCAGTAGGGAATAAATCCAGCTGTTATGAATAAATTCAGCATACTGACGATGCGATGGCGTAAAGGAGCTCGTACGTATAATTTCCCCAAAAACGTTTCCCCCCAAAAAATACGCCTGACCTAAACCGGCAGAAAATACAATATACATAGCAGTGCGTACTGTGGATGTGAAGATGAGATAAACAGATAGAGATGTAAAAGCGGAAAAAAAGAATGGGATATCTACGTTTTTATTTTAAGAAACGAAATTTTTGTGTAAAAAAACAAAAAAATGTTCATTTCACTTATAGAAATAATAATAGATAGGTACTAAATTTTTTGGCACCGTTAAGAATATTGAAAACGTAAGAGAAGAGTTTGGATAAATTTCAAAATTTATATCACTGTTTACCTATAATTTCTTATTAATACCTACAATAAAGTCAGTACCTATACATCTGATGTAAAAGGAGCAGAGGTCAAGTAAACGATATTATGGTAGTATGAAATCAATTTTTGTACTAAAATTTTTTGGCACCGTTACTTAAGAATATTGAAAATGTAAGAGAAGAGTTTGGATAAATTTCAAAATTTATATCACTGTTTACCTATAATTTCTCATTAATACCTACAATAAAGTCAGTACCTATACATCTGATGTAAAAGGAGCAGAGGTCAAGTAAACGATATTATGGTAGTATGAAATCAAAACAATTATAAAAGACACGATCCATCCCTTGCAAAAGAGATGTAGCATATCCATACAGTTTCCTGATAAAATCATACCTGCTAACAAAAAAGTTATAAGGAAGGGCAAAGTGAAAATAAAACAAAACAAATAAACAAGGGACTCAATCTGACAAAATAATTTGATGAAAAGCACAAATCTCCTTACTAGCACACAGCTCAATATATGAAACAAAATCTTGCGAGAGGAAAAAGAAACCGTAGTCGGCGTTATGCACAAAGTGAAAATAAAACAAAACAAATAAACAAGGGACTCAATCTGACAAAATAATTTGATAAAAAGCACAAATCTCCTTACTAGCACACAGCTCAATATATGAAACAAAATCTTGCGAGAGGAAAAAGAAACCGTAGTCGGCGTTATGCCCTAATACCTACTCACATTGGTATATTATTTTGCTGACAAAACTTCCATTCCATTGCAGACTAAAGCTTTCAAAATATCCCCTCAAGGGGTTAATACCATTACAGGTTCCTTTGCTTGTTTCCTTGGGTTCTTTTTCTTTCATTTTCTTGGCATTATCTTCACAAATTTTACCCCTCTTATCTCCTCCATCTTGTTTTTCTTTATTTAAAGGTAATCCTTGTGATATTCACTTGTTTTATTATGGATGTTATCATGTGTATTGCGAGTTATTTGACCATTCACAATAGAGTTGTGCTCGTGAATTTCTCTTGATTTTGTAAACAACGTAACGGATTGATCTTGTCATTACGAAGGGTTTTCAGTTGTTAAAAAAGCTCAACTTTTCAGCAGCCATCGGTTATTTCGTCCACTATCCAGAAATTGTCATTACGAAGGGTTTTCAGTTGTTAAAAAAGCTCAACTTTTCAGCAGCCATCGGTTATTTCGTCCACTATCCAGAACTTGTTCTTGCGTTGAGAAAAGTGAAGTCCAAAGTTATGTTCAATAAACCCTTGTATTTTCCAACTCTTCGAACCCCAGAACTTGTTCTTGCGTTGAGAAAAGTGAAGTCCAAAGTTATGTTCAATAAACCCTTGTATTTTCCAACTCTTCGAACCCGCTGACAGATAAACATATAAACGTTGAATCTACAAGTAATAGGTACATATTATATCGAATCTTTTAGAAATTTAGAACATGAAAAACTAGTGAGATTATGGATGAGGTTCGTTGATTGTATTTTAATTCCGATCAGCAATCAGCTTGTTATTAATTAATTATTTTATTGTTGTTAGTGTATAAGACTAGCTTTGACTAGGCTTGCCAAACGTCCCGAATTGGCCGGGACAGTCCCGAATTTCAGGGGGTGTCCCGGCGTCCCGTTCAGTTTTTCATTTTAGCTGCAGAAGCTGCAGTACAAACTATGGAAGATATGAACGTATAAGGTAGCAGGAACGTAAATAACTACCAGTGTATTTTCCACAGAAAAGAATAATTTTTTTCTGTGTCATACACGCGGAGAAAAAATTCCACTCACATGAGAAGCATAATGAAGAAGTACAACTAAGTCAGCATCCGTCGGAATAAATCAGAATTTGTTCTTAACTTGTTTAAATTTGTCATGCTTTCATCAGTTTGCTCTTCCTCTTTCTTTTCAGTAGCTGCATGTTAGTAACACGGGTGTAATGCTAATGTACTGCTAAAGTTATTATTGTTTTATTTTATTGCTTCCTCTATAAATCAGAATTTGTTCTTAACTTGTTTAAATTTGTCATGCTTTCATCAGTTTGCTCTTCCACTTTGCTAAACCTTTATAAAATTCTTATTCCTGCAACGTTGATGTTTCCTTTGCAAATTGTTACATTGCAAAGCAATACTTCAGCAAGTTTGTAGTTTAGTTGAGTTTGTCACCCTGGGTCTGTTTCTGTTCAAAAATGGGTCCATCCTACCTTGTACCCACTAATCCTTGTGGATCTGTTATGATATAAATATGATAATACTGTCATGCTTGTTTCAGGTACTTCATTTAATGGTTTATTCCTCAGATCTTCACTATCGTGGTCAGGACCTTAATGTATAACAATTATAATAAATTATCATTATATTACTAGGAACTTATCTACTTGATACAGATGGTACAGTTTAACATCCCTTACTAACCTACATACATACCTATAAGTCAAATAGAAAGTAACGAGACAGCAACATTCGTGAAATAGGTGTCTTCTTTTTCCGAGATTTCCTCCACACAGTAGCTACATTACGTGTTACGTGTAGGTATGTAGGTATGTGCGCCTATTTCACGAATGTTGCTGTCTCGTTACTTTCTATTTGACTATAGTTTCGCTGGTATCATAGCACTGTGTACCTACTGTGTCTGGATAGGTAGGTAGTTAGGTACCTATATTTCCTTCACTGAGCTTACCTAGTACTTCTCTAGTACCTACCTATCTATTATTATTTCTATAAGTGAAATGAACATTTTTTGTTATTTTACACAAAAATTTCGTTTCTTAAAATAAAAACGTATTTTTCATATCTCACACTTCACTTACCTTCGTGCTCTTTGTTTGGAATTTACTAGGTGGGTATACAGTACTTCTCTTTCCTCGCAGACCCCCTCCACCCCCACCTCCCTCACCCCTTCTGTCCTTTCATATTCTCTATTATTTGAGATTTGAAAACCTCCCACGAGATTTCTGGAAAGAAAATTATAAAAACTTTCCAACACAATTTTTTCCTGCGAAGAAAGAAATACTTTTCAAGTAGGTAATACAAACTGGTAGTCTCTTGTCCTGCATGTGTATCTTTATGATAAGTTTGTGTCTTTCTGATTGTTTGCCTTTCTTTAATTTTACAATCTTATTTTAGCTCTTAGAAGTATGAGTGCAGTCTCTTGTCCTGTGTATCTTTATGATAAGTTTGTGTCTTTCTGATTGTTTGCCTTTCTTTAATTTTACAATCTTATTTTAGCTCTTAGAAGTATGAGTGCACTAAGATGTACCATATTTCATGCTAAAAACCAACCTAGAAACCCGTATTAATTTGTTACTGAGGAGTAAAATTGTACGATTTCATTGTACATTATGTTGGTACCTATAGTATAATTTATTTACCAAAGGTATACCTACTCCAGAAGTCTAGACTCTGGATCCTTGTGTGATCCTAGCTAGCATCATATGATATGATAACTGTTTCAAAGAGCTATATAAAACCTAAAGCTTCGTTCCAATTTTCATCTGGACTATTCCATAATTTATTTACCAAAGGTATAGGTACCTACTCCAGAAGTCTAGACTCTGGATCCTTGTGTTATCCTAGCTAGCATCATATGATATGATAACTGTTTCAAAGAGCTATATAAAACCTAAAGCTTCGTTCCAATTTTCATCTGGACTATTCATATTACATACTATGTAATACATCAGGTATTGTAAGCATAGTTGTTGGCCGTATTTACATATCAGTGATAGTGATAAGTGGTTCTCGTCAATAGGGATGCGATTATTCTATTGAATCAGAAGGAATTCATAAACTTAAGTTTAAACTTAAGATGTTATACTAAGGGCCTTTCTACTGACTCACTTGTTTTTTGTTATTTCAGAGAGAAAATAGCGATTGACACCCGGGAAGCCCTAATATAAACCACTTTTTGTAAAATTTAGGAACCCCTGTCTTACAGACGGTTATCAAGTGGAACACTATTTCGCCCGCACTTTTAGCCCACGCAGTTTTGGAAGGGAACATAATAATGAACATTGCCTCTCTTGTTATTCGGGTTGAAGTGATAGCTAGCATCATATGATATGATAGCTGTTTCAAAGAGCTATATAAAACCTAAAGCTTCGTTCCAATTTTCATCTGGACTATTCCCATAGAAGATGCTAGTATACCAAAAAATGGAATAGGGGAAACAGGATTAATCTTTCTAATTTGACAACGAAATGGATCGGTCGAGCGTTGAATGCAAAGGTATTATTACTTTTCAACAATCATGGAAAAAAGCAAATATTTGAAATGTTTAATCAACATTGTCCATGGGGCCGACGGAGGTAACGTGTGGGTCGGAAAGGGGAAAAGGGTCAAAAAAGTTGAACGGACTCAGGTTTTTCATTAAAAAATAGGATGCTTGTTGTATTTCCACCGCCTCCGATGCTCAAACTTGTTCCCAACTATGTAATTCTTCCATGCACATTTCAATGAATAAAAATTTATTATTAAATTTTTTAATGTAAAGGCAAAAAAAAGAAGGCAGGCGAAGTACCTACCCGGCATTGTTGAAGCGAACAATCAAATTGCATTCTTTGCCTCAACTTCTTCCCTCATCCTTCTTCTAACTTGCTTTCTCTCCTCTCAACTTTCTTTGTAGTCCCTTTCATGCTATTCAATTTGCAAGTATAGGTATTCAAGATGTAATCTACATACGTATAAGTGCCTATCTCAATTCTCAATATAAATGATAGGTACGTTTTGCATACTGGTAATAATTTGAATTTTGAATATAGAGTTGTTTTGGATACTTAACCAAATTGATCATGTGGTCATTTTCTCTTTCAAAGTATATGTACTAAAGTACTCACCTATTACCTAATCTGGTAATATTTGGATGGTGTGTGCCGAGTGTTTCACCTCAACACATTCAATT
>NW_007379431.1:18656-32729 GCF_000475195.1 Diaphorina citri
CAGTGGCGTAGCGTCCATGTAGGGCGTGTATGGCGGCCATACACTCTAAATTTACTCAAATACCCTTAAATATTGTCTGCTGTGGGCTCTTGCCCACTTTTTTCTTTACATGATTGGACGTGCTCTTATTTTCTATTGGATTTATATATTTATTTTTTAATATTATTTATCTAGCCAATGAGAAGTGAAAATTTTGCAGCGACATATGTAGGTATAATAGCAAAATTAATTGTCCATTCATTTGTAACTTTGAAAAAAAAAAATCTATTAACATTTCATTTCTTTTGTTTGTTTCAGGTATGTGAATAATTTCGTTTAGGACACTGATGTTGAATGATGCAGCTTTTCAGTAAACTTTGCGATCTATTGTAAGTAGTGCTTATCTTTCCCCTTTTAACACAAATATTTTCTGCGTCTAAATAAATGAGCTACTTTTGTCTCTTTTGAAGGTGTACTTTGGAAGTATTTTAAAATGGGAACGTTAGCAAGTAAGAAACAGTGTAAAGGTGGTTAGGTAATTAGGTATTATCTAATCTAAGATTTTACATTAAATGTGTTGAAAACGTTGAAATTAGACATTACGGATGTTCTGGTGTTATTACCGTTGCCAAATGTATTTCGAAGTATATTTTAAAATGGGAACGTTAGCAAGTAAGAAACACTGTAAAGGTGGTTAGGTAATTAGGTATTATCTAAGATTTTACATTAAATGTGTTGAAAACGTTGAAATTAGACATTACGGATGTTCTGGTGTTATTACCGTTGCCAAATGTATTTCCTTGGCAAGTGATTAGTAAAGTGGAGTAATTCAAGCTGAAGCAACATCGCTGCTGTTACTTTGAACTTCCATGCATATTTCTATTAAAAGGAATAAGGAAGGTGTGGGAGGCTTTTGTGTGTTAAGAGTGTCATGGCGTTTTTGTACGTTCTTTCTATTTTTATTTCTATACTGTTGGACTCTGTTTGGATGTTATAATGATTATTATCTACTTCCGCTCTTTGAAATGAGGTCGCCTTTTTTTCTCTTTTCTGGCCAGTTCATATGTCTATTTAGGTACTTACCTCTGCATAGAGATTTTCTTATGTATTACATAAATATACTTGTATTCTTTTCTTATACCTAATACTAATAAGTTAATAACCAATGTCTTGCGTACGTGTCCTCCTCTGTACTTAGGGTACCTATCTGCCTATCTCCTATTGCCAAGTACTTATCTCAGTAGTTTTCTGCGCCAAAAAGTTCAAACGTTAACATACCACAGACCACACATAAGAGATACATATTACTAGGTATTTACTCCCTGCCATAATCACTCGTATTAAACAGCACATCTTAACGTTTAAACTAAAGTTCAGACTTCAAGTTCATCACTTGGATTGAAAGTATGTATCAGTCAATGTAGATATCATTATGTCTGACGTGGTTATAAAGATTTCAGCTCTTCTGTTGTCTCACAACGACTCAGCAGTTTTTGACCCTAATTATTTTTGATTTTTAACGAACTTGCGGGGTTATTGTTATTGATTTTATGAGGAAAAACAAAAGAACATCCATCTAATATTAATTGCACTGAAAACTTCCGTCTTAGGGATTTTCATTGTTGAATGGAAGAAAGGCTCTGAGCTGAGAGGGGAAAAATACCGAAGTTTCTGTCACTTAAGAAATAAAGTCTACGAAACTATTCAATTTGAAAGTTTTCATCTCCTCTTTTTAATGAAAAAAAAGCTTGAATATATTTGCTGAGGAAGTTTCGGATTGCTTTAAAAATAATATTGAATTTATGATACTGAAATTTACTTCTTCTTTTTTTATCCATCTAGTTAGGTTTACTCGTACTATTTCCAGGATTTCTTGGTTAAGGAACAAAATCTCTCCAGTCTGATAATGAGTTCTGAATTCAGTCAGACCCCGCCTTCAAAGTTTTTATCTCAGATTGCAGTCCAAGCATCACATAAACATTCACACATAAGTCTACAATATTACGTGCTAAATATGGTAATTTATTATTCCTTGCTTCACTTTTATATGTACCTACTTCTTTAATACTTTTTTCTTTCTTTTCAGTAGCTGCATGTTAGTAACACGGGTGTAATGCTAATGTACTGCTAAAGTTATTATTGTTTTATTTTAAGCTTGAATATATTTGCTGAGGAAGTTTCGGATTGCTTTAAAAATAATATTGAATTTATTATACTGAAATTTACTTCTTCTTTTTTTATCCATCTAGTTAGGTTTACTCGTACTATTTCCAGGATTTCTTGGTTAAGGAACAAAATCTTTATTCTATTCATCTATATCTATAGTCTTCATCTACAAACAATTTTCCTCGAGATAGTCGAACATTGACCTAGTACGATTCAATAAGTTCTGTTCTGAAGCATTGGTGCATTAGGCAGATAAATGAAGAGCCAGTAGCACACATTTTTTTTTATTATTATTAAAAGTCAATATAGAATATAGTTATCTTTCCTGATGTGCCCCAAGATCTTAGACCAATGTTTGTATTGTATTTGAAGAAACTTTCCCTCATTGATAAAAGGAAAACATAGAGGGTAAGTCACTGCTGGAATACAACGTACTTTCCCATCTCTTCCGAAAGAAAAACGTGCTTCACCAGACAGCACCTGAGGCTCTTTCTTTTTTATTTCTCCAAAATTAAGAGTATAGCTGCAAGCTAAGAAGGTGTATTGGGATTTTATTTATGTACGTGATTTCGTTCTGTTCAGGGAGTAATTTGTTGTAGTTGAGAAAAATGGAGAAAGGATTAGCTTGGTAGTGTTTTCTTGCTCTTTCTTCATCCGTTCTCTCTTGTTTTTATCCCAATACTTGCAGTGAGATTTTACTCTAAATGTAAGTTGGAATGGTAAAAAGTGAAACAATTAACATTGTTTACTAGAGGGAGTGCAAATTATACGTACTCTTTCTGATTGTTTGAACATAACTGTTTCTTATTCAGCATTTGTAAGTTGGAATGGTAAAAAGTAAAACAATTAACATTGTTTACTAGAGGGAGTGCAAATTATACGTACTCTTTCTGATTGTTTGAACATAACTGTTTCTTATTCAGCATTTATAAGTTGGAATGGTAAAAAGTAAAACAATTAACAATGTTTACTAGAGGGAGTGCAAATTATACGTACTCTTTCTGATTGTTTGAACATAACTGTTTCTTATTCAGCATTTTACAGAACGTTTCCAGGGGCAAGCATTACATGCTATAGAATTGGTCCAAGCTACTTGTTGACCATGTAATAAAGTTGTAGGTACTAGTACCATTAACTACAGAGGTAACGAGAGTATTTTTTACACCTATCTAAGATTGCGTAATTCATATTGACTTCGAGCTATTGGTATGTGTAATGTTGGACTGATCTTCACAGGAAATTTCAAGTTTTTCTGCGGTCAATCACGTGGGTTTACTAACTGTACATTTATATTAGAAGTATCAATAAGTGAGCTGATAGAGTACTTACAAGATATGAATATTATTATCAAGAGATGTTGTTTCCTCAATGGATGGGTCGGGTTGTTGACCAAACTTGTAGGTCGTCGTCTATCCAGACATTATTGTCCTTAAAGTTTTCATCGTTTGCAAGGGGAAAAGTTTATTTTCTTCTCGGGTGAAATTTCGTTGAAAGTTCTTCAAGTCACGTTCGTTTTTGTGACTGATAAATCAATTAGGTATTATTATCTTCGCCCAAGTTTCTACGGATCTAAGAAAATGGGGAGTTTGAAGTTTGCAAGAAAAATACCTTTTACTCGTACTATCATATTGTGAGACTTCAAGCATCTCCAACGTCCCGAATAATACCAACATGTATTACCAATTGAAATGTGTAAGGCCACGCCATGAATGCTAGTTTCAAACTACCTATAGAGATTTCCCATAGAAGAGTGAGATTTTTTGAGTCTCTGTGAGATCTACATTTGCCAATTCCTCGTTTGTGATTCAAACTACCTATAGAGATTTCCCATAGAAGAGTGAGATTTTTTGAGTCTCTGTGAGATCTACATTTGCCAATTCCTCGTTTGTGAAGAATTAGGTACCTATATTTGACCACAATACACTCCTGAGTTCTCTGAGTCACCTCTGATTTCTGATACATTATGTTCTACTTACTGACTGATAATAGTGACGATGAGATTTGATATCATTACGGTTTTGTATTGTGCTGGTGATGATGGGTTTCACGGTTCATTACTGATGACAAGGTACCAACAATCTTGAGACGCTTGTCTACTCTAGTTCTGTCAGGTTCTTGTATTTTGAAAATACTATTTTCTATAACTAATACCAAACTAACAAGCTCCTGAATCTTTAGAACTCAAGTTGTGTTTCATGTTACGTGTACTTCTTTGCTATGATTTGGATTTCTTGTTTTGTGTGTAGAACTTATAGCAAGAGAGGTAGTATAGTGGAGTTAGAATTCTCCTAGTTTTGTAGTGGAGTTAAAGTAGTAGAGTGGAGTTAAAGTCCCACTGAGTCCCACATGAAATCGAGAGTGAAATTCAACTCTAGGGTTAAATTTTTAGTAGTGGAGTTAAAGTAGTAGAGTGGAGTTAAAGTCCCACTGAGTCCCACATGAAATCGAGAGTGAAATTCAACTCTAGGGTTAAATTTTTACTGTAACTGTCATCTATTTGTTTGTTCATTACAATGGTATCCTCCACACATTAATTAAACTAATGATTGCTAAAAGAGCGTCGATTTTTCGAACCAATATGTCATATGGACTGGTGGTATACCCTTATTTAGGTTTTGTTTGGCATCAATAAATGATTTTGCTTTTAATTATCGATCAATGCGTTCTGCTGTGGGCTCTTGCCCACTTTTTTCTTTACATGATTGGACGTGCTCTTATTTTCTATTGGATTTATATATTTTTTAATATTATTTATCTAGCCAATGAGAAGTGAAAATTTTGCAGCGACATATGTAGGTATAATAGCAAAATTAATTGTCCATTCATTTGTAACTTTGAAAAAAAAAAATCTATTAACATTTCATTTCTTTTGTTTGTTTCAGGTATGTGAATAATTTCGTTTAGGACACTGATGTTGAATGATGCAGCTTTTCAGTAAACTTTGCGATCTATTGTAAGTAGTGCTTATCTTTCCCCTTTTAACACAAATATTTTCTGCGTCTAAATACCTAAATGAGCTACTTTTGTCTCCCTCTACTTTTGAAGGTGTACTTTGGAAGTATATTTTAAAATGGGAACGTTAGCAAGTAAGAAACACTGTAAAGGTGGTTAGGTAATTAGGTATTATCTAAGATTTTACATTAAATGTGTTGAAAACGTTGAAATTAGACATTACGGATGTTCTGGTGTTATTACCGTTGCCAAATGTATTTCCTTGGCAAGTGATTAGTAAAGTGGAGTAATTCAAGCTGAAGCAACATCGCTGCTGTTACTTTGAACTTCCATGCATATTTCTATTAAAAGGAATAAGGAAGGTGTGGGAGGCTTTTGTGTGTTAAGAGTGTCGTGGCGTTTTTGTACGTTCTTTCTATTTTTATTTCTATACTGTTGGACTCTGTTTGGATGTTATAATGATTATTATCTACTTCCGCTCTTTGAAATGAGGTCGCCTTTTTTTCTCTTTTCTGGCCAGTTCATATGTCTATTTAGGTACTTACCTCTGCATAGAGATTTTCTTATGTATTACATATACTTGTATTCTTTTCTTATACTTAATACTAATAAGTTAATAACCAATGTCTTGCGTACGTGTCCCCCTCTGTACTTAGGGTACCTATCTGCCTATCTCCTACCGCCAAGTACTTATCTCAGCAGTTTTCTGCGCCAAAAAGTTCAAACGTTAACATACCACAGACCACACATAAGAGATACATATTACTAGGTATCTACTCCCTGCTATTCTCTCTACCATAATCACTCGTATTAAACAGCACATCTTAACGTTTAACATATTACTAGGTATCTACTCCCTGCTATTCTGTCTACCATAATCACTCGTATTAAACAGCACATCTTAACGTTTAAACTAAGTTCAGACTTCAAGTTCATCACTTGGATTGAAAGTATGTACCTACATATGTATCAGTCAATGTAGATATCATTATGTCTGACGTGGTTATAAAGATTTCAGCTCTTCTGTTGTCTCACAACGACTCAGCAGTTTTCTGCGCCACCAAGCCTTGAGATTCCAACTTCCAGTCTGATAATGAGTTCTGAATTCAGTCAGACCCCACCTTCAAAGTTTTTATCTCAGATTGCAGTCCAAGCATCACATAAACATTCACACATAAGTCTACAATATTACGTGCTAAATATGGTAATTTATTATTCCTTGCTTCACTTTTATATGTACTTCTTTTATACTTTTTTTCTTTCTTTTCAGTAGCTGCATGTTAGTAACACGGGTGTAATGCTAATGTACTGCTAAAGTTATTATTGTTTTATTTTATTGCTTCTGGGTTTTTTATTTTTATTCGTGCAACGTTGATGTTTCCTTTGCAAATTGTTACATTGCAAAGCAATACTTGAGCAAGTTTGTTGTTTAGTTGAGTGTCACCCTGGGTCTGTTTCTGTTCAAAAATGGGTCCATCCTACCTTGTACCCACTAATCCTTGTGGATCTGTTATGATATAAATATGATAATACTCTCATGCTTGTTTCAGGTACTTCATTTAATGGTTTATTCCTCAGATCTTCACTATCATGGTCAGGACCTTAATGTATAATAACAATTATAAAATTATCATTATATTACTAGGAACTTATCTACTTGATACAGATGGTACAGTTTAACATCCCTTACTAACCTACATACATACCTATAATATGAGAATACATAGGTAACACTTTTCTTTCAAGAGGTAAGCCTTTTACGAACGAATAAAATCTTTTACAGTTTCTTTGAATACAGTCATATTTTATTAAAAGAGCATTGTTTTCAATTGGATTTTTTTCAATATCATAGTAAAAGCGTCGTAAAAACAAGTTACCTTACATAAGTGCAACAGCTTTTTGCCTTTCTTCTTTTCCTCTGTTTCGTTGTTAGAGCTTTCTTTTCAGTAGCTGCATGTTAGTAACACGGGTGTAATGCTAATGTACTGCTAAAGTTATTATTGTTTTATTTTATTGCTTCTATGTTTTTTTATTCTTATTCCTGCAACGTTGATGTTTCCTTTGCAAATTGTTACATTGCAAAGCAATACTTCAGCAAGTTTGTTGTTTAGTTGAGTTTGTCACCCTGGGTCTGTTTCTGTTCAAAAATGGGTCCGTCCTACCTTGTACCCACTAATCCTTGTGGATCTGTTATGATATAAATTAATATGATAATACTGTCATGCTTGTTTCAGGTACTTCATTTAATGGTTTATTCCTCAGATCTTCACTGTCGTGGTCAGGACCTTAATGTATAACAATTATATTACTAGGAACTTATCTACTTGATACAGATGGTACAGTTTAACATCCCTTACTAACCTACATACATACCTATGATATGAGAATACATAGGTAACACTTTTCTTTCAAGAGGTAATCCTTTTACGAACGAATGAAATCTTTTACAGTTTCTTTGAATACAGTCATATTTTATTAAAAGAGCATTGTTTTCAATTGGATTTTTTTTCAATACCATAGTAAAAGCGTCGTAAAAACAAGTTACCTTACATAAGTGCAACAGCTTTTTGCCTTTCTTCTTTTCCTCTGTTTCGTTGTTAGAGTTTCATGTCCCAATGCATTTTCATCAGCTTTTGTTTTGTAAAGTGCTTCTCTTTCATTTATTCTCATGAGGATTTCTTCCTTTCTTGTCACACCATTAGTCTCGTTTAAGTCTCCTTATACCTTTTCTTTTCTTTCATTCTCTAATAGCACTTTCCCATTTAATTGATCTTCTCTTTTGAAGATCGTTTTTTCTCGAAGGCGTGATTATTATTTTTCCATCTCTTACACTGTATTATCGCTTTCTTTCACACTTGTGATTCTCGTTCGAGCCTTTATTTAATTGATCTTCTCTTTTGAAGATCGTTTTTTTCTCGAAGGCGTGATTATTATTTTTCCATCTCTTACACTGTATTATCGCTTTCTTTCACACTTGTGATTCTCGTTCGAGCCTTTCTGTATGTAGGTGGCTCCAAGCTCCAACTAAATAGAAAATCTTCAAGTTAAAAACTTGGAACTTGGAACTCAACACTTTCCTCACTCAATTATGTTTTAATTTTTATTATATGTACCATCCTTTGTCCTAATCACAATCCACAGAAATCTAAGCCTGTTGTAATTTCAAAGTTGGTTTGGTCATACTCTCGTCACTCACAGATACCTCTTCTATTCATTCATCTCACCAAACTCACATGGCGGAACCTCATGGCTCCTCCGTCTTATTCAACTTGTGAATACTGTAACGTTTTCTATTCACATCTTCTTGTAAACTAACTAGCGAACAAAGAAGGCTTAATTTCTGAAATATTTCTTCTCGTACAGGTTTTTTTCTCCACTAGTGATGGTGACTAAATTTCATATAACGCTTTCACTAGAAGTGTATACCTATATCGCCTCACGTCTTACCGAAAACTATTGAACAAATTTATCTTGAACACTGATTCAGACACGATTTCGGGTACGGCATACTGGGCAAAGTCTATATAGTTATAAGTAGTATATGGAACTAATAATTTCTGCTAACGTTCAATATCTATGTAGTTATTGGTAAATAAATAGAGTTAAAGGATACAGGAGAAATATGACCCATAACGTCATAGCTTTGACTTCAAGTAATCAGACTGAGTTTCTGATATCAATCCTCCATAAAGCGCCCGTGACAATTTCGTCTCGTTGAACAGTTGAGCGCGGATGCTTGGTGAAGGGTTAAGACCATGATAATTGTGGCAAGGGTCATTGCGCCCAGGAAGCCACGGCGTGGTGTGGGCGAAGTCAAGTCCTATGTCTCCTGATAAAGTCGCGTTATAGATCCGATACGATATCTGATGATGACCTTGTCCACACATGTGCTATTGGTATTGTGTTCGAAATTTGACTTCAAATTGTTGCTGTGCCTTAGGTTGATGTTTGATCAGCTTTCCACTCATTGATTTCCAGGTTAAATTGTTCTTCTGAGTAGATGAGTTATCCTTATTAAGGAGCGCGGTAGCGCTCCGCCCCGCCAAGTCAAGAAAGTTTGACCGCGCTACTAGAGATATTATACGCGACAGGGAAAGTTTGCTGTGCCTTAGGTTGATGTTTGATCAGCTTTCCACTCATTGATTTCCAGGTTAAATTGTTCTTCTGAGTAGAGGAGTTTCTAATAGGTTATCCTTATTTCCATAGATCAGATGCGCTTACTTGGGTGATGTTTCAAAGTCATAGAGCAGGAAAAATGAGGACCAACGGAATTTTTCTTTTTCTTCTACGGACTTTTCTTAAAAAATACCGGTAAATCGTGAAGTTTGACGTCACGGCATACGCTCCCGTAGGCGATGACGTCATAATCTATGACTGTGAAGTTTGTCGTCACGGCATACGCTCCCGTAGGTGATGACGTCATAATCTATGACTCCCGCTTCATTTGTTTGTGCGCAAGCGTTTCTGCGCATTTCGCAGTGAAATCTGACGTTAGAACTTTTTCATTAGAACGGCAGTTAAAAGTTGAATTTTCGACCTTTTAAAGTTACTTTTTCTGAGTTTTGACCTCAGATTTGGATTTTCCGCAACTTTTTGGGTAGGAATGGACCTTTTATTAATAATATTTTCCCAATAGCAACTCCTCCATTATAACTCAAACCCGCAGTGAAATCTGTCGTCACAACTCTTAGAACTTTTTCATTAGAACGGCAGTTAAAAGTTGAATTTTCGACCTTTTAAAGTTACTTTTTCGGAGTTTTGACCTCAGATTTGGATTTTCCACAACTTTTTGGGTAGGAATGGACCTTTTATTAATAATATTTTCCCAATAGCAACTCCTCCATTATAACTCAAACCAAATAAACCAACATAACATAGTTTCATATTGAACTTCTTAGTTTAAAATTTTGTTGAAGTATGGACGAGGCTTATGATTTGATTGTCTAGTCTCAGTTCGTCTTGAGTGTGGCATTGCGTCAATTTGAGTTGGCTTTTATCTTCTTTTATGCTAAACTCACACATCACTTTTATCTCACATCAATATTAATGATGAAAAATTTTAAGGGCCTAGATTAATAATGAAATTTTTCAGTGATGAAAAACGAGTGTATTATCAAGTTTGCCAACTGTGTCTTATCTTTTCTGAAAATATTTTCGATAGGTACCTATATGAATACTAAACTAATGATGATTTCATCTTGTTCTACTGCATTACTTACATATGTAGGTATTGAAAGTTCGTAAAACGAGGCTGTTGAGAAAAGGCTTGAAATGAAGATCATTATGGGAGCTGGTGGGTTTAGAACACCTTGTGTTGTCTAATTTTCTGAAAATATTTTCGATAGGTACCTATATGAATACTAAACTAATGATGATTTCATCTTGTTCTACTGCATTACTTACATATGTAGGTATTGAAATATGTCTTATTTAGTTAGTAAGTTCGTAAAACGAGGCTGTTGAGAAAAGGCTTGAAATGAAGATCATTATGGGAGCTGGTGGGTTTAGAACATAAACCAACATAACATAGTTTCATATTGAACTTCTTAGTTTAAAATTTTGTTGAAGTATGGACGAGGCTTATGATTTGATTGTCTAGTCTCAGTTCGTCTTGAGTGTGGCATTGCGTCAATTTGAGTTGGCTTTTATCTTCTTTTATGCTAAACTCACACATCACTTTTATCTCACATCAATATTAATGATGAAAAATTTCAAGGGCCTAGATTAATAATGAAATTTTTCAGTGATGAAAAACGAGTGTATTATCAAGTTTGCCAACTGTGTCTTATCTTTTCTGAAATGTTGTCTAACTGGCCTCGCTGGGTACCATCTTGTGATCACTATGATTTCTATAGAAGGCTTTGGTTTCAGATAACATTTGTACAATAGTATAATATATTTAAATTATTACCAACGGGGTCTATTGTTTTGATAAAACTATCATTCATATTTTTGTTATTATTCTAGCAAGTTTTTACGACTATTTTTTTCATTCCTACGTAAACTTCTACGATGACTAAACATGGAGTTCTGTGATTAGCTCTTCTTGTGTTCTATATCCTAGGTTTTAGAACTTTGCTATTTGTTTGTTCAAATTTGGAATACTTTTCTAGTAGAGTTGATTTTTCTTCTTCTTCTTCTTCTTCTTCTTCTTCTTCTTCTTCTTCAATGTTGCCTGTAGATATCAGTCTCAATAGGACCTGACTGAATTAATTACCTATTTTGTAGGTAATTAGCTAATTAGATTATTCTGCCCTACTATTGTTTCAACATAGGAGTCTATTTGAACACCCTGAGACTAAAGGAAAACAATGAAGAAAGCATGATACCTACTTAAGAAGAAGAAAATCCCGCAGAAGTTAGTTATTAGCTTAGGGATTATTTTTATATAATTTGTTTTTGTTAAAAATATAATAACCTTGTTCAGTTCAGTTCAGTTCAGTTCAGTTGAACAGGTTTGATAGAGGGAACTGTAACAAAGTTTTTATCGTCCCGAAATCGAAGAACATACTTCTTCTCTATTAAATACAAAATCAAAGAACAGCTGATAGAAGAAAATAAAGAATAAAAGAGAAATAGCGAAGAAAATAAAGAAGAAGAATCATCCCGAAGAAGTTTGTATTAGCTTAGGGATTATCTCACATGTTTTCCTATTGTTAAAAATATATTAAATTTGTTCAGTTCAGTTCAGTTCAGTTCTTCAATGTTGCCTGTAGATATCAGTCTCAATAGGACCTGACTGTATTAATTACCTATTTTGTAGGTAATTAGCTAATTAGATTATTCTGCCCTACTATTGTTTCAACATAGGAGTCTATTTGAACACCCTGACCCTCGTTCAATGTTTCGAATCGTTTGGGCGAACTACGAGTATAAACTTCGAGCTTTAAAGGTGAGGTACATGATATATGAGTATGATTATGATCGCATTAGTCACTTTTCTCAGGTTCGTTATGGTCTTTTGTCTATCTATTTTATTGACTTGTATTACTTGTCCACCTGTTGTGCTCATGATAGTCAAGGTGGCCAATAACGGACACTGTGGACCGTCCATTGTCCGAGTATAGTATTACTTGTCCACCTGTTGTGCTCATGATAGTCAAGGTGGCCAATAACGGACACTGTGGACCGTCCATTGTCCGAGTATAGTTATTAGCTATTGTCTGGTGCGTTACAGAATCTTAACCTACCTCTTTATTCCCGTGTCTCTATTTGCGTATCTAGGTGTATGAATTTGCCTTCAATTTCACCCTTTCGCATTAACATAAACCCCTTTTCAATCAATTCCAGGACGACATTTACTCTCAAATGTACATTTTCTATCTCATACATAATTCACATAATTCTCCCATCTCTCTCTGTCGGAACGGGAAATCAGAAATGTGTTTTTTCTCTCTGTCACTCTGATAATGCTGTCTCTATCTCTTGGTGACAATCATTTTGACGGCAAAATGTTTTGTTCTTCTCTTGCTGTATATAATCTCTCTGGAGACTCAGAGAGTTTCTATTATTCAAACGTATAGATTCTGTCATCTGTCTCGGGAGTTACTCTGTACCTGCTGGAATCTGACTTATTATATTACCTACGTAATACTCGTATATAATGTAATATGTATCTTATACATTAAATAACAGACTCATTTGATAGTGAAAATTTTAATTTTATCTCTATCCATGTTATTGTTCATAGTTAACTTAATACTTATAATTAAAATTGTACCCACTTGTATATTAATTTCTTTTATTTTTGATCTTTTGCAGGTAAATACAAACTGAATTGTTAATTAAGGCCACGAAGTGAACACTTGGTTTGAAAAGGTAAGTCAAGTACTGAAGAATGAAAACGATACTACAAACATGCTTCATCTTAATGTTTTCTGAGTATCAAACGTTATTATTAGACGTGTGGATTATCCTATTTCTTATCCTTGCTTCAAACTGAATTGTTAATTAAGGCCACGAAGTGAACGCTTAGTTTGAAAAGGTAAGTCAAGTACTGAAGAATGAAAATGATACTACAAACATGCTTCATCTTAATGTTTTCTGAGTATCAAACCTTATTATTAGACGTGTGGATTATCCTATTTCTTATCCTTGCTTTTACCCCTATAGGTATAATTTTTCCAGATGAGCAGTAATAGTTGAGCCAAGATATCTCGATCTTACCTTTTCCTCCTTTATGATTATACCATAAAAATGATACACAAACTCAATTCTTTTCCTCTAAGAGCATCATTTTTCTCTTTGTATAGATATCATAAGCTGGAAATTTCCGCTGGAAAAATGTTTTCTATGAAAATTCTACATAAAGACTTGTATACCAGATCTACAGGGTGATAGCATGTTCATGTTCAGTACTCTCATCAGGATTATCTTAATCCTGAACATGTTTTGAGAGCTCTTAGTCCTCGAGTTTCTATGACCCTATTTGATACGTATAATTATTATAGGTCTGTAATGTCAGATATTTGAATTGGCATTAACATTAACACATTATACACTTCCCTATAATCATACGTAAAAACTTTATTAGTAGAGTCAGTTGCATCCTTTCTAACTTTTGTTGCTAGGGATAAACTCTTAAAGCTGTAAGAACCATTTTCGGTACACCCTCTGTTAATCTGAACACGGATGAAATATGTATAACATATTTCATTGTATAACATGTACCTATGTATAATATGTATAACATATTTCATTACTCGTACATTACTTATGTCTGGGTGTTGACTTTGCTATAGTTGGAAACAGGGTGGGATAGGGATTTCTAAGACATTGTCATCAAGTTTATCTTGAGGTAAAATAGATGGATCAAACTTTGTACCTTGTCAGGTAGTACAAGGAAAGATGACAATGCAGGAGTATTCTGACTCCTTTGTTGTCAAAAGCCACGACAATGATGAATATTTAATGTTCAAGTTTTTTTTTTTTTTTTTTTTTTTTTTTTTTTTTTTTTTTTTTTCAATTTGTTCTGAA
>NW_007379431.1:33430-44886 GCF_000475195.1 Diaphorina citri
GTCTGTCGGTCTGTTCCCATAGAAGGACTTATCCAAACCTAGTCGACCTATACATATATCAAATTAAAGGTAAAAAAAAAAACTGGTTTTTGGGGGATTTTTTTTTTCACATTTTCTCACACAAATGAGCTCTGATCTTGAAATTTGTCGCGACGACCTATGAACTCAGAGCGAGAAAGTTTTAGATAACACTTCAGTCGTTATTTTAAGACCGGTTTTAGCGTCACCTATGTTAAGCTACGCCGAGCAAAGTCAATAAATGGATGGGTGACTTAAAGTTAATTGAGTAATTGTGGGATTTTTTTTTCACATTTTCTCACACAAATGAGCTCTGATCTTGAAATTTGTCGCGACGACCTATGAACTCAGAGCGAGAAAGTTTTAGATAACACTTCAGTCGTTATTTTAAGACCGGTTTTAGCGTCACCTATGTTAAGCTACGCCGAGCAAAGCCAATAAATGGATGGGTGACTTAAAGTTAATTGACTAATTGTGGGATTTTTTTTTTCTCATTTTCTCACACAAATGAGCTCTGATCTTGAAATTTGTCGCGACGACCTATGAACTCAAAGCGAGAAAGTTTTAGATAACACTTCAGTCGTTATTTTAAGACCGGTTTTAGCGTCACCTATGTTAAGCTATGCCGAGCAAGGCCAATAAATGGATGGGTGACTTAAACATTTTATTGGGAATAAAGGGAGAACGGGCTCTAGTCTTGATTTTAAATCATTACATGGAAGTAAAATCAAAAAATCAAATCGAGAATGATAATAAACTGAATATTAAACAAATTAGGTAGGTACAAAGGTATTCTTTAACCATGATCGAATAAACTACGGGCTAAAAAATTCCCGGAGGGACGGGCCCTGCTTGTTCTACGTTTCTATTGAAAATTAATAAGGTTCTCTAATTTTATTTATTAAGATGATTCAGTCAGATCAGTCTTATCTGTGACAATCCGCTGATTATTGTTCATGATCACTATTTTATAGTATTGATCACGTACTATTCCTTCACACTAGTAAATCCAATAGATGAACAAGAGATATGTAGTTTTAGTTTAGTTTCAGTTGGAAGCTCTATTTCCCAATAATATCGGTAACGTGCTTGCAACAAGAGAGTTTACAAAGCAGACAATAGTATTCTCTAATAAAGTATGCTGTAGGTATCTCTGTACAAAGCACTCGTCTGCCTATTAAATATTCCATAACCTACGCACAAATATTCGGGCTACAAATTGTTCTGCAATTACCTTTTCCTTTGTATCATTTTGTTCCACCTCCTCTCGTCATAGGCTGTGTTATCATAATAGGCACATTTCGCTTTAATATGCAGCGCCACGCTACACACTGGCTTTCATATAATTTCATGATAAGTTTCATTTACGCCACTTTTCCATGTGCCCTGCATATGTGATATGATATTCCTGAAGTGTGCTTCTGTAGGTACGGGGTCATCCCGGGTACCATTCAAATTTTCAAGAAGAGACTCTTGACAATGCTTTTATAGATTCTAGTAGGTACATTTCCAGTATCTTGTACTTTTGAAAAGAACTACTCTGAGGAAATCTTTTTGAGTATCATATGTGACACTAGAATCCTTCCCTTGAAAATAGAATTGCACCGGAAGAAGCATTCGCAAATTCGAAGACTATTACCTACCTACTTCCTTGTGTTGACGGTGTCCACAACTAGAACCTTGCTAACAATAGTGCCCAACTGGTATGTATTTGACATGAACAATTGAACATACTGTGATTTTCCATGGCGTGGCGTATGTATTTCATTTTTAATCGACAGTTCTTAAAACATAGTGCCCAACTGGTAGGTATGTATTTGACATGAACAATTGAACATACTGTGATTTTCCATGGCGTGGCGTATGTATTTCATTTTTAATCGACAGTTCTTAAAATGCTTGTCTATTTTCTTTCATTAATAAATTTAGAAACTTTCTTCTGATTTTCTCGAAGATCTCATCAGTGAAACATAATTCAATTCAAATCTACAGAAAGCCTTGAAATTATAAATCCCAAGCAGACATTGGAATGGAAATTTCAAATCTTTAATGTCATCATTGTTTGAAGCAAATAAAATGTCAGCTTCCTAGCTGTAAAGCCTATTCAAAGTTAACTTAATTATAAATGGGGATTTCACCTTGGTCTACCCCTCACCTCAACCTTCCCTTATGCTGGGAAACGATGAAGAGATGAGGGTATTTCTCCCTAATGATTCTCAAAGCTTCCTCTTGCCAACTTCTTCCATATTCCTGCGTCTTATTTTGCCCATGATATTTTGGGACATTAATTTCCACGTGGGTTTATTCGTCCCACTATTTCGCTACCTAGCTAAGCACAACAGAATTTCCATTTCATGAAAATCGAATTCGATACGATCTAGAAGTAATTTCACGCTGCCAGAAGAGAAATCTCGTTCGTATTTTTTCGAGGAAAAAAAAAAATATAATTTATATAATAATGCCGAGAAGAGAAGAAAAAAAAATCCTGTAAACAGGGTTCAACAAATAAAGGACTAATCTGGTAGGCAATGGGGCGACGTGACTGACAATACTTGAAGTGAATTATGTACTGAACGACAGTGATGGACCAAATCTAACTATGAACCTACCCTGTATTTCAAAGTACAGTATGTACTATGGGATCGAAAGTAGATGCATACTTAAACAGGGTTCGACAAATAAAGGACTAATCTGGTAGGCAATGGGGCGACGTGACTGACAATACTTGAAGTGAATTATGTACTGGACGACAGTGATGGACCAAATCTAACTATGAACCTACCCTGTATTTCAAAGTACAGTATGTACTATGGGATCGAAAGTAGATGCATACTAAACTAATAGATCGGTAATTCCATGATGTACAAGGTATATTTTGTATTATATTCACATGCACTCGATGAAAATCAACAAGTTTGTACCTACGGTGGAAAATAAAATCAATGAATCATTGCTATGTAGTAGTAGGTATACATTCACATGCACTCGATGAAAATCAACAAGTTTGTACCTACGGTGGAAAATAAAATCAATGAATCATTGCTATGTAGTAGTAGGTATATACAAGGTATATTTTGTATTATATTCACATGCACTCTATGAAAATCAACAGGTATGTACCTACGGTGGAAAATAAAATCAATGAATCATTGCTATGTAGTAGTAGGTATATGTCAAATGGTACAGGAAGGCCGGAAAACCTGGGTTTCATTTTCTTGTTCCCAGAGTTGAAGCTGTTCTTGGATTTAGGACTGCTACATATATCTGGGACTTATCTTATTAGAATTAATGCAAGGGAACTTTAAATCGGACTTGATTTCGTACCTTAAATCAGTTTTGAAACCACCCTATAGATCTAATATAAAATGCACAACCCATACACCCTGTATAAAACACATCGAGCCGTATATTCGATAGAGAGAAAAAGGTTAAAGAGCGAGAAATTGAGCGGGAGGTATTGTGTGGGGAGGAAGAAGAGGAGAGACGGGATAATATTGGCAGGGAAATACAGGAAAGGTACGATATATTGGGAGGGATAGGGCACAGGGAAGTACGAATTAAAAGTGGCAAAGGAGGGAGGAAAAAGAGAGGAAGGGAACAGAGTGAGGTGGCGGGGTCTATGTTTAGTTAATTAAGAGAGCATGATGTAGATTTTTAGATTTTGTATCTCTTTTTTTCGCTTTTGATTTCAAAATCCTTTGATATTATTTCATGTTAATTAGTTTTTTTATAAAATTTTATAGAACCTTTTCAATCCTCAGCGGACAGAATTTTGCGCGTGAAGGATTAAAAAAAGTTATTATTACTTGAATCTTGGGGGTATACCTATTGGTGAAGGATGCCCTGGATGCCTAAAAATTAGGGTAAAATTGCACAAAAACTGCCGCAATAAAGCAAATCCCTCAATATAAAAACATACATACCTACTGGGACTAATTTTGATCATTGCAATTTGTTATGTCATAAAGTGTGCAAAACTTGATCATTGACCAGTATCATTCATACGTTATTATTACTTGAATCTTGGGGGTATACCTATTGGTGAAGGATGCCTAAAAATTAGGGTAAAATTGCACAAAAACTGCCGCAATAACGCAAATCCCTCAATATAAAAACATACCTACTGGGACTAATTTTGATCATTGCAATTTGTTATGTCATAAAGTGTGCAAAACTTGATCATTGACCAGTATCATTCATACGTACTGGTTTCACCCAGGACAATGCAAGTCTTGCGTTAGGTTCTGTTCTATGTCCAGTGAATGACTCACATCTCACATATTGAGCGCTCACTTTGGCTCTTTGGCCTTCAGGTGGAGTGAGGAGTTCGTGCCACTTTTTCATCTTGGACCGCGTCCAATGCATGGAGTTTTATAGACAAGAAAGACTTGTAGTCTTTGTGACAAAAATTTTGATGCGTTGCAAGGTCGGGATGAAGAAGAGTATAAAACGATGTAATGTGTTGTGCAAACAAGAAGCGAATTAACGTCACTCATGTCTTCCTACCCCCGGCCTTCTTACCTACCCCTGTCTACCTCCGTCCTCTTACTACCTACCTAACGCTGTCTCTATGCTTTCCTACCTACTCCTACACACCCTTCTACGCCTCTATGTCTGCTTTCCTACCTATCTCAAGTCTTCTGTCTTGCTATAGTGTACTAGCTATGCTTAGAATCACGCAATATGCGGAAATCTGTCGCAGTATTGTGCATTATAAGATTGAGAAATGAGGAAGCCGAATGAACAGCTACAGGAACAAACGCAAGGGTCTCGAATTTTCAACTATGTACCTCGTTCAGTAAATTGAACTGCAACTTTTATTCATATCAGGGGCCCCTGTATGAGAAGACTCCTTAAGACCCAAATGAGCACCCCAAGTACCTACTAATGAGAAAATTCCCTTGCTCACCCATTTCATCAAAATCACAAACTCTTGACGATAATAATAAATAGTAAATCTTCTACTTGAATGTGACAAAGCATGAGGCAGATATCTACCTACTTTTTGAAAAATTTCGCCTGCGGCGCTGAAAATTTTAAGTTCGATCAGCCCAAACTGGGGGCCCCGCGCCTTTGAAACTGCTTTGATGCGTTGCAAGGTCGGGATGAAGAAGAGTATAAAACGATGTAATGTGTTGTGCAAACAAGAAGCGAATTAACGTCACTCATGTCTTCCTACCCCCGGCCTTCTTACCTACCCCTGTCTACCTCCGTCCTCTTACTACCTACCTAACGCTGTCTCTATGCTTTCCTACCTACTCCTACACAGATGCCCAATATAGTAGGTATACACCGTATACCCCGAATTCTCTCGTTCCTCCGTCACTGAAACTAATTGGGAAGGGGAAATTGGCCGCAATTTGAAAAACGAAAATAATATTTAAGCGAATTAACGTCACTCATGTCTTCCTACCCCCGGCCTTCTTACCTACCCCTGTCTACCTCCGTCCTCTTACTACCTACCTAACGCTGTCTCTATGCTTTCCTACCTACTCCTACACACCCTTCTACGCCTCTATGTCTGCTTTCCTACCTATCTCAAGTCTTCTGTCTTGCTAACGTGTAGGTACTAGCTATGCTTAGAATCACGCAATATGCGGAAATCTGTCGCAGTATTGTGCATTATAAGATTAAGAAATGAGGAAGCCGAGCTACAGGAACAAACGCAAGGGTCTCGAATTTTCAACTATGTACCTCGTTCAGTAAATTTAACTGCAACTTTTATTCATATCAGGGGCCCCTGTATGAGGAGACTCCTTAAGACCCAAATAAGCACCCCAAGTACTAATGAGAAAATTCCCTTGCTCACCCATTTCATCAAAATCACAAACTCTTGACGATAATAATAAATAGTAAATCTTCTACTTGAACCCTGTTCTTGTTCGTTCAATAGGTAAAATACGTGATTTGAAATATTCCTAGTCAAGTACTTAACAGTCCTCGAGAAAGTTGACGTCGGTAAAGTTTGGGATAGAAGAAAAAGTTAGGAAGATAGTTAGGAGTTAGGAGGACTTCAGCTTTTTTCCTTAGTAAAAAAAGCAACTTTGAACTTTCTTATTTTGTATTGTAAAAAAAAATATATATATATGACTTCAGCTTTTTTCCTTAGTAAAAAAAGCAACTTTGAACTTTCTTATTTTGTATTGTAAAAAAAAATATATATATATTGGAATATTGGAAGAAAACTCGGATGTAATCTTGTTAAGAAAGACAACACATGGATAAAATCCTCTCCCTCCTTCTCTTTCTCTCTCCCTCCATCTTCCTGCTCTTGTTGTTCCTTCCGTTTTGTTTAAAGAGTAGTTTGCAAATAATACATGGGAGAAGAAGAAGAAGGAAAGAGAAGATGTGTGAGAAAGAGGGAGGTGAAAAATTGTATATTCCTGATTCTAGATTGGATTACACACTCTAGATGCTCTTGTTGTTCCTTCCGTTTTGTTTAAAGAGTAGTTTGCAAATAATACATGGGAGGAGAAGAAGAAGAAGAAGAAGAAGAAGGAAAGAGAAGATGTGTGAGAAAGAGGGAGGTGAAAAATTGTATATTCCTGATTCTAGATTGGATTACACACTCTCTTTGTTGACTCTGCTTATTCCTCTTTGTACCTTTTTTCGGATTTTTTTTTTTTTTTAACCAATCTTTTCACTCATGGATAAATTTCCTCCTACCCACCTACCTATCTCTCTCCCTCTCCCTCTCTCTTTGGCATGTGATGGCAACTTTTCTGCTAAGGAGTTTTTCTTTACATAATATTCCAGCACTACTCTACAAAGTTTCTATACCACAAGGAATGAAGAGCTACATTTTCCGAGCAAAAAAAAAAACGTCTACATTTTTTTGTTATTGTCTACATAGTCTACAAGATTCGCTAATAAACTTGTGTTTTTCCGAGGGAATTTTCATTTTTAAGTGGAACAATGAGGGGAGGTGTATGTAAAAAATTGAAATACGTGCCAAAATGAGTAATTTAAGTAAGTTTAGCTCCAATGGACAATTATATTGTACCTGCTGCATCAATTGAATTTGATTCCTTATTAACAGGATTTAGGACATACTGTGCAAAACAATAGTAAGATTGAGAAATGTCAAAATAGTGGCTTTTACTTTCTCAATAGAATTGGCTGAGGATATTTTGATACATTGAGTAGTAGTATACCTACTTGGGCCTAGTATTGTATTAGAATTTAATCTTACACAACAAGTTCTCTTGTTATTTATTTGTTCTGTTCCGACAAAGGCTTGTTTTGCTGGGGTCACATCACCCCCATTGGCATTTCTATATCTACCCCCTAATGAGACTTTGAATGTCAACATTGTTTAGATTTATAACTTCTTACTTGGCATTTACAAGTACTATACAATAACTAAATATGAAATATATCAGTGAGGACGAAATCTTATGCAAATTCATATTTTTACTTTCTATTACTACAGTATAGCGGAGCTATACTAGTAATGAAAGTATTGCAATCGGTCCAAATTTTCAAAATCGGTAAAATAAAACTGCCGGAATTGTGTCATAATTCTGTGAAGTATAGATATCGATACTTTTCATTCCTATGGCTATGTATAAATCTACAGCCACAACATTATCAGGAGCATCATATACGTGATTGACAGGGGCCTCGTAGATAACATCTTATTGGTTCACTAATTCTCAATGGGAAATCTATCCGATGTAATTGGGACCTATGTTCATTAATTTTCTTTGTGAAAAAAATATGTTAAGTGTAAGAGGAGTCCAATGTGCGGTTGCATGTGTTGGACTCCACATTTACCTCTACCTCTACATCTACAATGCCTAGTATCTCTCTAACTACTTATTCATTATTTACCCCGCAGTCCCTGAGCCCCCCAACTCCCCCACCCAATAACTACGAGTAGGTACTTACCCCGACCTTATTCCCTCATAAAGCGACCCGTTTTAATTTGCTACAGTGTGATAAACTACATGGAAACGTTGGGGAACCCCCTGAAATACAGTTGCTGTGAGCAAATGGTGTAAACACAGTAGTTTATTTTCCTCTCAACTGTACAACCTGCTGAACCCATTGTAGTAAATGTATTAGTATCATTTTTTTTTTTTTTTTTATTTACAGAAAAAAAGAAGAAAAAACTTGAAGAAATAAATAACATTCCCTGAGCCCCCCAACTCCCCCACCCAATAACTACGAGTAGGTACGTACCCCGACCTTATTCCCTCATAAAGCGACCCGTTTTAATTTGCTACAATGTGATAAACTACATGGAAACGTTAGGGAACCCTCTGAAATACAGTTGCTGTGAGCAAATGGTGTAAACACGGTAGTTTATTTTCCTTTCAACTGTACAACCTGCTGAACCCATTGTAGTAAATGTATTAGTATCATTTTTTTTTTTTTTTTTTTTTTTTTTTTTTTTAAAAAAAAAAAAAAAAAAAAAAATTTTAATGCTCAATGTTTCCTCTTTGACTTTTTATCTTTATTGACCTGTTTACTACGGCTATCGTAGAGCTTACGAACCATGTACGATTAGCCTTATTAGGAGTTCAATTATCCTTGAGTCTACATCCGATGCCCTGGGAAATATTTATAAACGAATTTATAAATATACAGAAGGAGCGAATTTCCACTACAAAACTCAAATGTTGCGAAGGAGATTCGTCAGTAGTAGGCTGTGAATGCTGTGATACCCACAAACACTTTAAAGAGCTCTCAAGTTCAGCTCAAATTATCCGAGGAAAGATCTGAACTGTCGAATATTTTACACAAAGGAAAACACACTACCAGACATGAGATAGTAGTAGGCTTAGGCTGTGAATGCTGTGATACCCACAAACACTTTAAAAAGCTCTCAAGTTCAGCTCAAATTATCCGAGGAAAGATCTGAACTGTCGAATATTTTACACAAAGGAAAACACACTACCAGACATGAGAGCCAAAGAAAATATTTTTTGAAAACCTTTGCACGTTTTCTCAGAAAGAGAAAAAGGCAGAGAGAAAGTAGACTCAGCAATCTCTTTCCCTTCCTACCTTTCTACCTCTCTATTTCTTTTTCTCTTCCTACTTCTTCCTTACAATGGAACAGTTGCAAATGGGTAAAAACTATAAATAAATGGTCGATTTCTGTGTAAAAGCAGAGAGAAAGTAGACTCAGCAATCTCTTTCCCTTCCTACCTTTCTATTTCTTTTTCTCTTCCTACTTCTTCCTTACAATAAAACAGTTGCAAATGGGTAAAAACTATAAATAAATGGTCGATTCCTGTGTAAAAAGTTGGGAAAAATCCAAATCTGAGGTCAAAACTCCGATCTGTGTAAAAAGTTGGGAAAAATCCAAATCTGAGGTCAAAACTCCGAAAAAATAACTGTAAAAGGTCGAAAATTCAATTTCTGTTCCGTTCTAATGAAAGAGTTCAAATATATGTGACGTCAGACTCTACGCAGTTGTTTTTTTCGTCCGCTAGGTAGCGTCACTATGCAAGCGCGCTAGAGGAGGAGCAGAAAGAACTGCGCAGAAACGTATACGCACAAACACATTAATGCGTTGCCTGCGAGGGAGCTTTGTTCGGGGAATTTGATGTGACGTCATCGCCTACGGGAGCATATGCCGTGACGTCAAAGTTCACGATTTACCGGCATTTTTTAATTGATTTATCTCGGGATCTAGAAGTCGTAGAAGAAAAAGAAAAATCAGTTTTCAGTTACTTGGTCCTCTGAATTCTGAGCTGTGAGGAAGCTAGGTTTATTTGGGTATAGTTTTATCGGTACCTACTTCAGGAAATAAAAGTAAAAATAACAATATTAGGAGTAAAAGTAACAATATTTAGTGAGAGTCGTCTAAGAATTTGTAAAATAAAATAACAATATTAAAAGTAAAAGTAACAATGAGAGTCGTCTAAGAATTTGTCGAGAAGAATCTATTGGAAAAGAGGGAAGGGTGTGCACTGTGCAGCAAAAATTACCCTGTGTAGGTTCCCAAGTACAATTTGTTTTTTGCTGCTTGTTAGAGTCAATGTGTCTTGGTGAACGAAGCATGACAATTTTGGAGGTTGAGAGGTTTTTTGTAAGACACATGTTGACAATATTTTAAACCTGATATTCACTTAGGATGTTCAGCACTTTAGTATTCAGTTACTTGGTCCTCTGAATTCTGAGCTGTGAGGAAGCTAGGTTTATTTGGGTATAGTTTTATTAGGAGTAAAAGTAACAATATTTAGTGAGAGTCGTCTAAGAATTTGTCGAGAAGATCGTGTTTCTGAGAATTGATAAGACAACTAACCAAGGGGAGATATTCCAATGAGTTTTAAAATAAAATAACAATATTAAAAGTAAAAGTAACAATGAGAGTCGTCTAAGAATTTGTCGAGAAGATCGTGTTTCTGAGAATTGATAAGACAACTAACCAAGGGGAGATATTCCAATGAGTTTTATCTTTGACCCCTTTTATCTCACTCTTCTTTTCCCTTTTCCTCTCTCCTCTCCTTCACTCTCTCTTCCTCCTCCACTTCTTGTCAGTCTTTTTTTTCCTTCTTTTTATTTTATAGACAAGAAAGACTTGTAGTCGTTGTGGCAAAAATTTTGATGCGTTGCAAGGTCGGGATGAAGAAGAGTATAAAACGATGTAATGTGTTGTGCAAACAAGAAGCGAATTATCAGTCTCTTGATGTTTGAATATTTTACAGCAAAAATATTATTTTGATGTTTTATTGTATTTTCAATTAAGTGCAGATTTATGCATCAGCCCTTCAATTCCTCTCCCTCCCTTTCTCTCTGTTCTAGTCTCTCCTATTCGCCCTCTCTGTCTAGTAAAACAATGAAATTTTTCATGTAGAATTTATGACAATATTGAATATATCAGTGAGAGAGAGAGAGAGAGAGAGAGAGAGAATGGGAGGGAAGGAGGGAGGGAGAGAGAGATTTTTTTAACAATAATTATAACACCTCTCTCTCCCTCTCAATTTTTTTCTATGCTGTGAATGGGAGGGAAGGAGGGAGGGAGAGAGAGATTTTTTTAACAATAATTATAACACCTCTCTCTCCCTCTCAATTTTTTTCTATGCTGTCATTTCTTCTTCAGTAGTGTGTACAGTGTGGTTCAAAAGGTTGCAATTTCGTACGCTCACCCTGCTCCTGTTTTACAATCTCCAACTATTACCGCAGTACTCCAATATATTCTGTATTATTTCTGATACATCCAGTAAGGTTGTCTAAAGAATATCAGTAAGGTTCTCTTGATAAATACAAATCTTAGAAAAGTAACCTAACTCCTGACTCGAACCTCGCGTAAAGTTCATTTGAAATCTGCATACCGTATGCACCCATACTTTGAGGCCCACCCTGTTCGATTACAATTCAAATTCCTGTTTAATTAAAAATAATTGTTTTATGAATATTCAAGAGCCATTAGCAAGTTATTTGTTATTTAATTGGGGTGAAATTGAAGATGGATTTTTTTTTTTTTT
>NW_007379431.1:46140-52960 GCF_000475195.1 Diaphorina citri
TGAGAGTCGTCTAAGAATTTGTCGAGAAGATCGTGTTTCTGAGAATTGATAAGACAACTAACCAAGGGGAGATATTCCAATGAGTTTTATCTTTGACCCCTTTTATCTCACTCTTCTTTTCCCTTTTCCTCTCTCCTCTCCTTCACTCTCTCTTCCTCCTCCACTTCTTGTCAGTCTTTTTTTTCCTTCTTTTTAGAGGTTTGACAGAGAGGGAACTGTAACTGCTATGGTCTTATTGTCCCGAAATCTAAGAGAGAAGGAAGACAGGATAGGAGAAAGCCAGCCGTTCCGAAAACGAACATTATCCCGTCAGGATAAAATCCGCCCCGGGCGGGAATTGAACCCGCGTTTTCTTCTTTTTAGAGGTTTGACAGAGAGGGAACTGTAACTGCTATGGTCTTATTGTCCCGAAATCTAAGAGAGAAGAAAGACAGGATAGGAGAAAGCCAGCCGTTCCGAAAACGAACATTATCCCGTCAGGATAAAATCCGCCCCGGGCGGGAATTGAACCCGCGCCGCCACTATGCAAGCGCGCTAGCGGAGGAGCAGAAAGAACTGCGCAGAAACGTATGCGCACAAACACATTACACTATGCAAGCGCGCTAGAGGAGGAGCAGAAAGAACTGCGCAGAAACGTATACGCACAAACACATTAATGCGTTGCCTGCGAGGGAGCTTTGTTCGGGGAATTTGATGTGACGTCATCGCCTACGGGAGCATATGCCGTGACGTCAAAGTTCACGATTTACCGGCATTTTTTGATTGATTTATCTCGGGATCTAGAAGTCGTAGAAGAAAAAGAAAAATTCCTTTGGTCCTCATTTTTCCTGCTCTATGACTTTGAAACATTACCCAAGTAAGCGCAACTGGAAAAGAGGGAAGGGTGTGCAGCAAAAATTACCCTGTGTAGGTTCCCAAGTACAATTTGTTTTATCAAGTTTGGCTGCTTGTTAGAGTCAATGTGTCTTGGTGAACGAAGTATGACAATTTTGGAGGTTGAGAGGTTTTTTGTAAGACACAACATGTTGACAATATTTTAAACCTGATATTCACTTAGGATGTTCAGCACTTTCCTCCAATCAAAAGCTATCAAGCATGTCGGGAGGGGCGCGAAAGTCAAGGGTACCTAAGTACGATGAATCCTACTATCAATAATTTTACCATCTCGTTAATGCTTTAAGGAATTTACATTTACGTTTACGCTTCTTCTGAAAAAGCAATCAAACGGACAAAAACATGAAACCGATGCGATGATGGAAAAAGTTGACATTGTTAAAAAAAAATTGTTCTCTCTACTGTCTACCACTACCACTCGACTGGGTAGTTATTCCCCAATTAGACGGAACACATTTTTCCGCTGGTTTTCGTGGAGAGCTTTCCTGTATTATTCACAGGCAGCGCTTCTCAAATGGGGCTACTTTTTTAAGAGATAATAAATTAAATATTATACGAAAAACAAGAGTCAGTTATGGGTTCTTGGTACGAATAGATGTAACTAGTGTAGCCTTCAACAACATATTTTATATTTGCCGTAGATTTCTACTTCTGTAAAAGAACTCAACGTTTTAGTAGACAACTCCCACACTTTGGTACCAGTTGAATTATATGGTTGACTATCGCTATTTTATTTTATTTTATCTACTGTCTACCACTACCACTCGACTGGGTAGTTATTCCCCAATTAGACGGAACACATTTTTCCGCTGGTTTTCGTGTAATTATGTGCACATCTCTCCTGGGGATGAAAGTATCATATGGTAGCAGAGCGTAGAGATGATACCCCCGCGGTACCCTGTTTATGGAACTTACGGAACCGCCCTGTTTACCAGGCGAGTAATGGTTTTGGTGTAATTATGTGCACATCTCTCCTGGGGATAAAATTATCATATGGTAGCAGAGCGTAGAGATGATACCCCCGCGGTACCCTGTTTATGGAACTTACGGAACCGCCCTGTTTACCAGGCGAGTAGGCGGCGCGGCGAACATTTTGGCCACCACGCCACCGAGGCAGGTTTAAGAAATAGTATATTAGGCCTATTACTTGTAGTAGTCAATTGAGTAACAATGATGTGAGGGGATCGGAGACAAAATGTAGGAGGTAAAAGCAGAGAGAGAGAGCAAAGAGGGCAACGAGGGAAAGAGAGAAAAAGAGAGGATTTAAAGGAGAAAGAGAACAGATCTAGTGAGCGTTTCTAGCAAAGAGGGCAACGAGGGAAAGAGAAAAAAGAGAGGATTTAAAGGAGAAAGAGAACAGATCTAGTGAGCGTTTCTCTCTCTGGGAGAGCGAGATAGGAATGATGGAAAGTTAGGATTTAAAGGAGAAAGAGAACAGATCTAGTGAGCGTTTCTCTCTCTGGGAGAGCGAGATAGGAATGATGGAAAGTTAGAAGTTGTGAGAGACTAAAAAGTAAACATCTATATAGTATGTATTTTTCTCTCTTACTTTTTTCTAATATAAGTTGAAGATTCTCCTCACGTTCTGAATAAGTAGAGGAGAAAGGGAGAGAACAATGGGGAGAGCGAGAGCGGGGGACTTTTTCTAATATAAGTTGAAGATTCTCCTCACGTTCTGAATAAGTAGAGGAGAAAGGGAGAGAACAATGGGGAGAGCGAGAGCGGGGGAGAACGAGGGAGCATGGAAGGGCAAAAGAAATGAGAGGAAAAAGAAGGGAAGAGACTGTGAGAGAGGAAATCAAGAGAAGGTAAAAAAAAGGGACTGTACATACGGTGGAAAAAATAAAGATGGCAACTCACTGTCTGGCTACGTAATGCTCAATGTTTCCTCTTTGACTTTTTATTTTTATTGACCTGTTTACTACGGCTATCGTAGAGCTTACGAACCATGTACGATTAGCCTTATTAGGAGTTCAATTACCCTTGAGTGTACATCCGACGCCCTGGGCAATATTTATAAACGAATTTATATACAGAAGGAGCGAATTTCCACTAAAAAACACAAATGTTGCGAAGGAGATTCGTTAGTAGTACGCTGTGAATGCTGTGATACCCACAAACACTTTAAAAAGCTCTCAAGTTCAGCTCAAATTATCCGAGGAAAGATCTGAACTGTCGAATATTTTACACAAAGGAAAACACACTACCAGACATGAGAGCCAAAGAAAATATTTTTTGAAAACCTTTGCACGTTTTCTCAGAAAGAGAAAAAGGCAGAGAGAAAGTAGACTCAGCAATCTCTTTCCCTTCCTACCTTTCTACCTCTCTATTTCTTTTTCTCTTCCTACTTCTTCCTTACAATGGAACAGTTGCAAATGGGTAAAAACTATAAATAAATGGTCGATTTCTGTGTAAAAAGTTGGGAAAAATCCAAATCTGAGGTCAAAACTCCGAAAAAATAACTGTAAAAGGTCGAAAATTCAATTTTTCTGTTCCGTTCTAATGAAAGAGTTCAAATATATGTGACGTCAGACTCTACGCAGTTGTTTTTTTCGTCCGCTAGGTAGCGTCACTATGCAAGCGCGCTAGAGGAGGAGCAGAAAGAACTGCGCAGAAACGTATACGCACAAACACATTAATGCGTTGCCTGCGAGGGAGCTTTGTTCGGGGAATTTGATGTGACGTCATCGCCTACGGGAGCATATGCCGTGACGTCAAAGTTCACGATTTACCGGCATTTTTTAATTGATTTATCTCGGGATCTAGAAGTCGTAGAAGAAAAAGAAAAATTCCTTTGGTCCTCATTTTTCCTGCTCTATGACTTTGAAACATTACCCAAGTAAGCGCAACTGGAAAAGAGGGAAGGGTGTGCAGCAAAAATTACCCTGTGTAGGTTCCCAAGTACAATTTGTTTTTGGCTGCTTGTTAGAGTCAATGTGTCTTGGTGAACGAAGCATGACAATTTTGGAGGTTGAGAGGTTTTTTGTAAGACACAACATGTTGACAATATTTTAAACCTGATATTCACTTAGGATGTTCAGCACTTTCCTCCAATCAAAAGCTATCAAGCATGTCGGGAGGGGCGCGAAAGTCAAGGGTACCTAAGTACGATGAATCCTACTATCAATAATTTTACCATCTCGTTAATGCTTTAAGGAATTTACATTTACGTTTACGCTTCTTCTGAAAAAGCAATCAAACGGACAAAAACATGAAACCGATGCGATGATGGAAAAAGTTGACATTGTTAAAAAAAAATTGTTCTCTCTTTTTCCCTGATATTATAATTCAAAGAAAAAAGAAAGAAACGTACAAAAATTGTAAACCTATTATGACAAAAAAAAAAAAAAAAAAAAAAAAAAAAATGACGAAGATGTTTTAATGACTGGTACATGGCTAATTATTCAACCTTCTATCCTTCTCTCTCCCTCCCTCCCTCTCTCTCCCTCCTTCTTTCTCTCTCATTATTTTCTCGTGATGATTTTTTTTTATAATGACATTTACCGCTCGCCCCATCTTGCACTTTCCATTTTAAACCTTTTTTTGTTACCTTTTTTTTTCCCCCTTTCCTTTTATATTAATTTTGGATGCAGAAATCTGCTTTCTTTTTAAGCATTGTAATTGCATTATGGACTAGCACTGATGCCAAATAATATTTCTTTCAGTGAAGAGCATTCAATAGGCGATTTTCATGATCCTAAAAATGATTTACCTTTTGAAATGGACTGTGAAGATTCCTGTAGCAATATCAAAACTACCTACCCTAGCTCGCCGCACCGGTTCGATTCCAGCGCAGGGTGGACTCTATTCTAAACGATATAAACAGATAAATTTTGTTCTCGGAACGGCTGGCTTTTTCCTATCTTATCCTCTTTTTCCCTTCGATTTCGGGAAAATAATAACTCAGTAGTTACAGTTCCCTCTATAAAAACTCTGCTCAACCAAGTAAAGAAATATCCACACAAAGTGAAGTAATAGCAACCCATGTCAACCACGAATAACAATTAATAATAATGGGAATTATTATTATTATTTTTTAAAAAAAAGAGGTTTGACAGAAGGAATTGTAAACTACTATTAGGTTCTTATCGTCCCGAAATCGAAGAGAGAAGGAAGACAGGATAGGAGGAAAGCCAGCCGTTCCGAGAACGAACATTATCCATTAGATACCTATCTCTATTTAGGTAGGTACTCTAGGGGTAGGTAAGCTTCATTTTACCTCTTGAATAGAACTAATGGGAACCTTTACTACGGGGTAAATTAGAGGTTGCTGAAATGTGGATGTTCCTTTTTTTTAAGAGGTTTTGACAGAGGGAACTGTAACTGCTATGGTCTTATCGTCCCGAAATCGAAGAGAGAAGGAAGACAGGATAGGAGGAAAGCCAGCCGTTCCGAGAACGAACATTATCCCATCAGGATAAAATCCGCCCCGGGCGGGAATCGAACTCGCAGCCTAGCGCTTACAAGGCCTCCGCGCCACCAACCAAGCTAACTAGGCTGCCAATGAGAACTAATTGATTCCAATTATGTTCCAACACAGAAGAGACGCTGATAGAATATAGCATAGTGCTCCCACAACACACAGTTCAAGAAGAAAAGTGAGAAAACTCACGTAATACCGTCCGTATAAGAGAAGAAGTAGTAATAAAGACTCCAAGGAGCGCTTACAAGGCCTCCGCGCCACCAACCAAGCTAACTAGGCTGCCAATGAGAACTAATTGATTCCAATTATGTTCCAACACAGAAGAGACGCTGATAGAATATAGCATAGTGCTCCCACAACATATAGTTCAAGAAGAAAAGTGAGAAAACTCACGTAATACCGTCCGTATAAGAGAAGAAGTAGTAATAAAGACTCCAAGGTTTTACAAAAGACTAAATAAAACAGTTTGGAAGGAAATGTGTTAGAGGACATAAAAAGAACAGAATTGGGAAGAGAAGGGAGATAGGGGAAGAATAGTGAAGGAAAAGAGTGGGAAGAGAAAGAAGAGTGAAATAGGAGAAGCTGATACGGAAGTAGGTAAGAAGAGGAGAGGGACGTAGTGGAACAGGGTGGAAAGAAGGAACAAGAAAGGAGAGATGTGAGAAAGATAGATTTAAAGAAGTGAAAAATAGAAATTAAAAATTTAAAAGACAATTGAGATTCGACATTCAACTGGTGAAAATATTTGGTGAGCTTTCAAGAATACTCAGATTCTCATCATCAGACCAAAAAAATCGCGAGAGAGATGTTTACTCTACGAGCGCTGGAGTTGAAGAATAATGAGAATCTGAGTATTCTCGAAAGCTCACCAAATATTTTCACCAGTTGAATGTCGAATCTCAATTGTCTTTTAAATTTTTAATTTCTTGAGAATCTGAGTATTCTCGAAAGCTCACCAAATATTTTCACCAGTTGAATGTCGAATCTCAATTGTCTTTTTAATTTTAATTAATTAAGATTCTTAATTAAATAATTATTCCTCGACAATTATTTTAGTTTTATTTTGAAAAATAGAAATATGAAGGGAGAAGAATCGTAATAGAAATAATTATTCCTCGACAATTATTTTAGTTTTATTTTGAAAAATAGAAATATGAAGGGAGAAGAATCGTAATAGAGTGAGAAGGATAGGAAATAGGGATGGGAAAATTGAGAGAGGTAAGTAAGGAAATAGTGATAGGAACAAAAAGGATTGGGAAGAGAAAGAGAACAAGAGGGGATATAGTTCGAAGAAAAAGTGGGAGAGAGATAGAAAGAGGAAAGAAGTACACCTAGGGGAAAGAGAAAGTAAAGTTGAAGAGAGGGAGAGAAGTAAGAAGGATAAATAGTAATAGGAACAAAAAGGATTGGGAAGAGAAAGAGAACAAAAGTGGGAGAGAGATAGAAAGAGGAAAGAAGTACACCTAGGGGAAAGAGAAAGTAAAGTTGAAGAGAGGGAGAGAA
>NW_007379432.1:0-52980 GCF_000475195.1 Diaphorina citri
ATTTATTTTACTAGATATAGCGTTGACAATATGTCATTAAACTAATGGTGGGTTTCACCAATGACTTATTGAGAGATTGTCACTGATGAAATATTTTTTAATGATCCAAAAATTAGTTTTTCATAGTCCAAAAAGGAGCCTTTAGTTTTTAAGGGTCCAAAAAGGAGGCTCTTTGAAAACTCCTACTCCCTTTTGGATGATTAAAAATTCTCCCATTAGTGAAATCTCTCAGTAAGTCATTGGTGAAATCCACCATCAATGTTAGTTTATTTTACCGGATATAGCGTTGAAGAAGACAGTATGTTGGCCGGAACTTGGCCCAGCTTCAGGATCAGAGAGGTTTAGTTTAGCCTTCCCATTTGCCACAGTTGGAGATGTAGAATCTCTCAGTTGGTTGACCCTGGGCGTTGCTGTAGGTAGATATGGCATCGATGTATTCCAGTCCGTAAATCACTTGACCGAATATACCTGCCGAATAAAACGGGAAATGGGGTTCAAGATTTGTTAGAAAAAGTACCTAAGTAACTAGATCAAAGTGTGTTACTAAGGTTCTCCTTACATAGCTCCTCTTCTTTGTCTTCGCCTTTTCCCGTGTTCAGTCGAGTTCGGCGGTTTTCGTCAGCCTCTCAATCAGCCCTAGATATTGTGATTGCTTTTGGCTGACATTTGGTTTTGGCTACAAAAAAATTTACGAGTGGATGCCTGCACTCAACCTTTGCCATTTCTTTAGCAAGGGAATTTTTAGGCTGTTATCCTCCCCCTATTTAAATTCCTCCAGCCAGACTAAGCTAGTCTACACTCGACTCCCTGTAAGTCCCCTCTTCTCTTCGATTTTGGGACGATAAGACCTCCGTTGTTAGGGAAGACTTCTATCAAACCTACAAGGTTTATTCTCAGAACGACTACGATAAGACCTCCATTTTTACAAATATGTAAGTATGACCTAAATCAAACTAAACCCTAAATAAAATGAAAAAGAAAGAGGTTTGTCACTTACCGGTGAATTGTTTCTGATGGTTAAGAATAATTCGGAACTGGGATCCGACCAGACCTTTATTCTCGGATGTTTTCTTGATTCGCCGCATGCCCACTGCACCTCGTCTGGCGCCTAGGTGACTTTCATCCGGGCGGAAATATTCCTGCACGAACACTGAGCGACCTTCTGTCTTGTCCCCGTACCGGAAACTGCCTGTGAATTGACGAAAGGGGGGCGAGATCAATGTCTTGAACAACCTCTTCTACAAAACCTTTAAGGTGTGTCCAAACATAGTTGATGAGGGGAAACTGCCTTATCGAGGCCGTGTGGACGGTTCAGTCGATGTCGATCGACGGCCGGTCGACTATGTGTGGACACACCTTTAGACAGAAATTACCATCATTTAAGCACCACTTTGAGTGAGTGTCCTAGTAAAAATAATAATAATAATAATAATAATAATAATAATAATAATAATAATAATAATAATAATAATAATAATAATAATAATAATAATAATAATAATAATAATAATAATAATAATAATAATAATAATAATAATAATAATAATAATAATAATAATAATAATAATAATAATAATAATAATAATAATAATAATAATAATAATAATAATAATAATAATAATAATAATAATAATAATAATAATAATAATAATAATAATAATAATAATAATAATAATAATAATAATAATAAATGTATTTTCGCACTAGGAACCTATGTGGTGTCAGTCAATAGTCAGTTAAAATGACGCAAGTAGATCTGTCAAATACACATACACTCTGCGGACGGAAAGGGGTATTCTTCAATCAGAATAATATGTAGAATAGAAGAAATAGTTACTAAGAAGCTATAAACAATATCCTCCTGTAATTAATCCTCACAGTCTGTGCCAAGGCCTTAAAATAATAATTAAAAATTGAAATTAAAATTAATCAATTTTCTTTTCTTACCTGTAATAATGGACTCGAACTGCCACAGCTGACTGAGGGCGCAGTTCCGATAGCTCAGGCCCGGAAACTCGCCGATCGTCAGCAGTTCAAAGTTGGTCGCCATGCGAGGGGCCACACTCGGGTAGGTCTCAATGATGATCCGGCCCTGGGGCGTGTTGTGTAGGGCGATATCGAAGTAGAAGCGAGGGTTGGAAGAGGGAAGGGTTCTGAGAAGAGAGGAGGAGGGAGATGAGGGGAAGGAAGAGGAGGAGGTGGTCGAGGATATGGAGGTGCGAGCGGACAGCTGTGACGGGGTGGGTTGCTCTGGAAATGAAGAGAGGAAGAGGATTTTTAATGGCACTTGAAAAATAACATGATAATAATAAGAAAAAAACTTGGGTAATCCCTAGTTTTTCCCCCGCTATGTCAAATTCTGGCTACTTGAAGGGCCCAATCCTCATAATTCTCATTCTCAAATTAACTTTTACACCACCACCACCACCACCACCACCACCACCACCACCACCACCACCACCACCACCACCACCACCACCACCACCACTCACTGTTGATTTTTTTTTTTTTTTTTTTTCTTCTTTTTTTTAAGTTGGGTATTGAAAAATGTTGCTAGATGGTATGAGCTAAACTCGTGTTTTGAGTTTTGACTCGGAAAAAGAGCTCAAAACTTCACTTCAAAATTAATTCCCTGTTGAAAAAAAAAAACACCGAACATTTAACAAACATAATATCCATTTCTTCATTTAAGAATTTATTTTTCCAAAATACTTTGGAGGCAGATTTTATGGCCTTTCAATATTGGTTAATGAAATCTATTTTTGAATCAATAGTCTTTTAATGTGAGTTATTATTTCCTAGAATTATTGGTATCAGTCTTAATAATAAAATTCATCAAGTCTGATTAGTAAAATTCATAAGTCTTTGGATAGTAGAAATGTGTGAAAAGTCATTACATATGGCCATTACCTAATAACTAATAGAAATATAAATAAAGAAAATTTGTACTTTAAGTCTAAACAAAATAAAATTAAATTTTGATTAAAATAAAAACTGAACACTTCAGGTGGGAAAACAAAAGTAAACTTAAAAAAAAATATAATAATAATAATAAAAAAAATGGGATTGAATCCACAGTTACTTTTTGCTAATTGAGGCCGTGGTTATGAACAGGGCCATCGTAGGACATCGTCGGACTTTTTGCGTGTAAAGTTGGCGGGAAATTCGAATTTTTGATTAATTGGAGGAAATTTTCAAAATTAATATCCTTGGGTTATTAGGATATTTTCTGAATTTATGGGGGGGGGAAAGAAATGGAACTGTCATTACATTTTCTCATCAGTATTTATCAGGTAGTATCTGTCTAATGGGAAAAACACTGATTTTCTCACCTGGTTGATCAGCATAGTTGACAAGGGCAATGTACTCGGCCAGCTCCTTCTTCTTCCTATCGAATATATACCGCTGTACGGTCAGATAGTTGATGACCACGGCAGACTGGCGCTGCACCTCGCCCGAGGCGAATCCAATGTCCAGTTTCCGTGTCTCGATGTGATTGGCCGCCACGTAGTTGTCGACTATCAGTTTGAGCTGCTCTGGATTCAGGACCTCGGGACTCGTCAGGAGTTTTTCCAGGATGAGGTTTTGAAACGGGTACGCTGAGAAGGAAACGAGGTGATAACTGTAGTAAAGTAAAAATAACGTTAAAGGAAATTGGAATTTTCGGGGTCTATCATGCTCATTCCAAGAGTCCTCAATTTCTCACACTTTTGTTACTCACCCGTACACTTCTCTTCAAGGAGAACATTCTCATACTTGAGTATCTTGAGGAGATCGGCAGGAGGAAACATTGTGGAGTACTCCTGAGCAACATACTCGTTGTTACACTTCATCTCCTTCTTCACATTATCGTAGCATTGCAGAATCTGAGACATGTAGGATGCGAAGCGAGCGGAATACGAGTTGACCATTTCCGCCAGGCCTTTCTTTCGGGTCATCTCGGATTGGACCTGTGAAGGAAGAAGTAGAAAAGTTGATAGAATTGACCAGGATCAGGAAACACCTCACTTTTGCTGTCGGCTCCAACGATCCTACAAAACACTGAAGAGCCGTTGTATGACCCTCGATGAGTAACTGATTGGACAAAATATATCAACTGCTGTTGGATAACCAATCTTTAAGAGTGTAATGGGAAAAGCTGGTTAAAGTCCGAGCGGAAAAGACAAAGTTGCAGAAAGCCTGATACCTACAACACGAGATGAAAGTGTCCCTTAGAAACAACCTCTTTTCAAGGAAGATAGGGGGAAAAACTTGTTTTAAACTGCAAAGAAAGACCGAACAGTCCCTTGTGCCCACTGTGAAACTTCCGAATGGCAGACATTAGGTTCCAGAGATTTTGTCCGCTATTCGGAGGCGTCCGTTAACGGAGGTTTTTCACACCAGTACTCACCTCATAGTTAATCTTGTCAGCCAGCGGTATAATGACATGGGTAGAATGGCCCAGCTTCTCTCTCTTGGTGACACAGTCTGAGCATATCTTCTCTTTACACTCGAAACACCAAATGGTGAACTCCTTGTTATGCGTGGGACACAGGGAGGGATCTGAGCCGCTTGATGAGCAAGTAGCGACCTGGGGAGGACAGCTTGAGGTAGCCACCTGATGACTGCTTGATGGAGCGAGTTGAAGATCCCTTGATGGAGCGACCTGATAACTTGATGTAGCAACCTGGGGACTACTAGTTGCGCTCTGCAGAATGCTTGATGTAGCGACTTGTTCCCTTGATGTAATGATTTGGTGAAGACTGCTCGATATAGCGACCTGATAAGGGCTTGATGTAGCTACCAGAGGATCCCTTGATGAAGCGGCCTGATGACTGCTAGATGAAGCGACCTGGTTGGAGGTAGAGCCTGGAGCGTCGCTACAGGTGGCTGCTGCGAGTTCTCTCATAAGTTCGTTGTATCGGCTCAGCTCCATCTGGGGAGGAATAGAAAAATAGTCATTATTGTAATTAATCTTGGGAAAATAACAAAATGGCTGTTCTTTATTTGTAGCTATAGGTGATTGGGAATCAATCCTTGAGGAATACTGTAGGTAGGTACCTATACTTATGTACCTACCTTCCTATTAATGATACCTCTGCAACATCTCGATTCTCGGTTACTGTAAAGTCTCAAAACCTACCTTCCCATTAATACCTACATATGTTCCTTTTCCCTTGCCTACACTGACCTGACCTGACCATTCGTCGCTTTATTCCTCCTAAAATCTTCAGAATAAACTAGAAAGTTCTTAGAAAAACACAAAATCCTTACCGAAGAAGGAAAACTAGCCCTCAAATCAACACTACCCCTTGGACTTTCTTAGTGCGTATGGCCTTTAAGCTTACTTTTTTATAGGGTAAATAGACGTCAAATCAAGTCTATAAGGGAAGTTCAGTAATACCAGCAAATAACCCTTGCCTTTAAATGGCTTTTAAACTTTAGACTTACTTTATCATGGGTCATCATTAGACAAAAATTTATTTTACTAGATATAGCGTTGACAATATGTCATTAAACTAATGGTGGGTTTCACCAATGACTTATTGAGAGATTTTCACTGATGAAAGATTTTTTAATGATCCAAAAATTAGTTTTTCATAGTCCAAAAAGGAGCCTTTAGTTTTTAAGGGTCCAAAAAAGAGGCATTTTGAAAACTCCTACTCCTTTTTGGATGATTAAAAATTCTCCCATTAGTGAAATCTCTCAGTAAGTCATTGGTGAAATCCACCATCAATGTTAGTTTATTTTACCGGAAAAGTTTGAAAAACTGTCGAGAGAGTTCGACAAACTGTCTATAAACTTTGAAAAACTGACGAGAGACTTTGAAAAAATTGTCGAAAGTTTGAAATTTTGTTAAAGTCAGAAAGGACAGTCGGATAGGCAAGAACAAGAAATGTCGAATGAGGGTCGAAATTGGTTTTCTGCTTTGGACTCTAGGTGATTCGAAAGTTTGAAAAACTGTCGAGAGAGTTCGACAAACTGTCTAAACGTTCGACAAACTGACGAGAGACTTTGAAAAAACTGTCAAAAGTTTGAAATTTTGTTGAAGTCAGAAAGGACAGTCGGATAGGCAAGAACAAGAAATGTCGAATGAGGGTCGAAATTGGTTTTCTGCTTTGGACTCTAGGTGATTCGAGAATCGTCGTTTTCAAATTTTACGTAAGAAAGGTACCTGGTTTTTGCTTCCTCACAAAGAAAATGAGGATGAGATTTTCGTGTTTCGTTGATATTTAGTCGGAATCATTGAATTGAATTCAAGTGGTGTACTTTTTTCAAGTTACGGTGTTATAAGTGAACAATTGATATAGAACCTACAGTTAAGGCTAAAAACAGAGTTGGAGTGGAGAGCACAAAACTTTATACTCTTCAGCTCTATGTGGTTTGAATTCGTCACATCTCTCTATCATGCATAATTTTATTGCATAGGTATTTGGAAGTTTGGTGTACTTTTACATTTCATCTGCAACTGCTAAGGTCTTATCATACCGAAAGCAAACAGAGAAGATAAGATAAGATAGGAAGACAGGGTAGCAAGTGGTGTACTTTTTTCAAGTTACGGTGTTATAAGTAAACAATTGATATAGAACCTATAGTTAAGGCTAAAAACAGAGTTGGAGTGGAGAGCACAAAACTTTATACTCTTCAGCTCTATGTGGTTTAAATTCGTCACATCCCTCTATCATGCATAATTTTATACATAGGTATTTGGAAGTTTGGTGTAGGTACTTTTACATTTCATCTGCAACTGCTAAGGTCTTATCATACCGAAAGCAAACAGAGAAGATAAGATAAGATAGGAAGACAGGGTAGGAGAAAGCCAGCCATTCCAAGAACGAATCTTATTTGTTTAGGATAAAATCCAATCCGGACGGGAATCGAACCCACGACTCGGCGGTTACAGGGCAGACGCCCCACCCTCCAAGCTAACTAGACTGGCTGCTTGGTCCTTGCAATATCTGTCAGTCGTTTCCAAACATTTTAAAAACATCATTGATGTTTTTAACAAGTAAAGTAGGTATCCAAGGTGCTCAAAATATTGCCTCTTGGATGGCGAGAGAATTTTTCCCTACTGACTACACGATCAAATTGATTTAAGAGCAAGCAGTGTGTGATGTGAGATTTATCTGTACCGACTACTCTTGGGAATCGAACCCACGACTCGGCGGTTACAGGGCAGACGCCCCACCCTCCAAGCTAACTAGACTGGTTGCTTGGTCCTTGCAATATCTGTCAGTCGTTTCCAAACATTTTAAAAACATCATTGACGTTTTTAACAAGTAAAGTATCCAAGGTGCTCAAACTATTGCCTCTTGGATGGCGAGAGAATTTTTCCCTACTGACTACACGATCGAATTGATTTAAGAGCAAGCAGTGTGTGATGTGAGATTTATCTGTACCGACTACTCTGAATAACGGTACTTTATTATCATAATCAATAGTATTCCAAAATTATTATTGTCATTACTATCAGAATTCTAGCTTTCATTCATAATATTTTACGTCTTACTTCAATTTCTGATACAGGGTCAAAAAAAGGTCCGGTTTTCTTACTCCTAACTATTTAAATCTTCTTAGTATTAACTGGGCATTAATCATCAGCTGATTGTGTATCAGATAAACTAGTAATCTAGTTTTTAAGTGTAGATTGTAGACCGCTCAGAACAACGGCCGCTACGGAATGGGGTTTAAAAACTGCTTACACATTTGCCATATTTTACAGGATGGCTAAGTTTTTTTTTCCAACATCATCGAGTTAACACTTTGTTCTTTTAGTTATTTTTAGTAATTAAAGCTAACCAATAGCCAACGAAAAACCCTTTCTTAGCTTCTTGGATAGACGGATGGAATGACTGTCCTAGTAGCGCCTCAAACCCGCATTCTCTTGTTTATGAGATGGGAATCTAGGTCTCTTTTCAACCAAGATAAATAAAATTGGTGTCAAATTACCATACTCACAAGACAGTTCGCTAACGTAACCCGGTATAATAAAAACATTTCGTTTTAATTCGAGAAAATAGATACCTGTACCCAATATCGTTTCCATTCATTCATTTCAAATGAAAAAATCCTATAAGCACATACCCAATAGAGATACCTATTTGTTTACATACGTGTAAAGTTCTAAACTTGTCTAGTGTTGGACTTGTCACTAAATGTTCGAGTCTTGTTCAAGTCAGCTGAGTTTTAGTGGCACGTGTAGCGCGTGTACTCCAAAGTAGCCTAAGTCCAGCCACCCGCTATCAGGCAGGTAGACCTGATCAGGTGTCAGGTGTACCTGATAGAGTCAGTTCTACCTGATAGTGTGTGTGCTCATCAAGTGTCAGTTATACCTGATGAGGTGTACCTGTCAGGTCTACCTGATGAGCACATACACTATCAGGTAGACCTGACAGGTTCGGCCGAATAGGTCCGTCTGTCAGGTCTACCTGATACCTAATACTGAGTGGCTGGCCTTACAGTTCCATCTTTTTTTTTTTTTTTAACTCGTCGAATTCCAATTTGGAGTTTCCTTCGTTCGTCCCATAATAATGGTCAATCTCCTTCTGATATGTGTTTCAGATTAAGGACAAGTATGGAAATAAAGTGTCTCGTTTGGCCCGTCCACTCCCTGTCGAATACCTTCTAGTGGATGTGTTCCTTCCATAATAATATTCAATATCCTATTTTCCCATAATAATGACCAATTTCCTTCTGTTCGCCCCATAATAATGGTCAATATCCTTCTCTTATGTGTTCCAGATTAAGGACAAGTATGGAAATGAAGTGTCTCGTTTGGCCCGTCCGCTCCCTGTCGAATACCTGCTAGTGGACGTGCCAGCAGCTACGCCGCTCACTCCCGTGTATACTTTCCCTCCTAGCCCTCCCAACACGACGCACTTCCCGGTTGAAAATAGGTGAGAATCTTGCTATACTTAAGTAAAAAAAAGGAGGTATGTTTTCCCCTAAAATTCTTCCACACATGACGAGTCCATGTTGGACTGTAAATCCGGTATCATGTATTGTGAATTGTGATCCTACACCCTAGATAAAAGGAAAAGATTAAAATTTGCTCTACACACCGACACAACATTTTCACTTGCAAAATTCTCTTCGCACAGACTTTAGGGACACGGAAAGAGCCCAGATATTGTTTCCAGGCGTCCAAGGGGTTTTTACTTTCCTTATCCTATAGGAAGGAAAGTAATGTAATCGGGTCAAATTTTCGATGGTCAGATTTTAGTGCCAAAGACATTTTGGGGTCCCTAGAGCGGTTTTCAGCTATACCGACTAAACGTTTAGAGATATTGTAAAAGTTTGGCTATAAGAACAAGAACAGCCAAAATAAGCATCATTCAATAGGATGAGGAAAGTCGTGTGATGTTCACACCAGATTTTTAAACTTCAATCCTTCCAGCAAAGCAAGCAATCCATTTCCTGGATTCGCACGATTTCGGACACTTGGACGAACCGAAATCCAGCAAATTGTTTCGGCTTATCTTCAGTCCATTTGGACTTTTGTGTTCGTCATGTGTGGGCATCATTAGACACAACTGACACTTGTACTGAAACTTTTTATTTTTACAGAGCAGTGAAGTTCTTATTGTTCCTGAAACCAATTGGTTTTTTTTTTTTTTTTTTTTTTGGAAAAAAAACCTTTTTTTTTGGGGGGGGGGGCACCTGATGACTGCTTGATGGAGCGAGTTGAAGATCCCTTGATGGAGCGACCTGATAACTTGATGTAGCAACCTGGGGACTACTAGTTGCGCTCTGCAGAATGCTTGATGTAGCGACTTGTTCCCTTGATGTAATGATTTGGTGAAGACTGCTCGATATAGCGACCTGATAAGGGCTTGATGTAGCTACCAGAGGATCCCTTGATGAAGCGGCCTGATGACTGCTAGATGAAGCGACCTGGTTGGAGGTAGAGCCTGGAGCGTCGCTACAGGTGGCTGCTGCGAGTTCTCTCATAAGTTCGTTGTATCGGCTCAGCTCCATCTGGGGAGGAATAGAAGAGTCATTATTGTAATTAATCTTGGGCCATTTCGCTGTTCTTTATTTGTAGCTATAGGTGATTGGGAATCAATCCTTGAGGAATACTGTAGGTACCTGTACTTACCTACCTTCCTATTAATATGATACCTCTGCAACATCTCGGTTATTGTAAAGTCTCGAAACCTACCTTCCCATTAATACCTACATATGTTCCTTTTCCCTTGCCTACACTGACCTGACCTGACCATTCGTCGCTTTATTCCTCCTAAAATCTTCAGAATAAACTAGAAAGTTCTTAGAAAAACACAAAATCCTTACCGAAGTGGACGTGACTTCAGTCACTTTGCACGGCTCTACAAACATGATTGTATAGCGCAAATAAATAACTTGATTTTAGACTAGGCACTAAACTGATAACTTTCCTAAGCTTTCAAAACTGGAAACTTTCAGGGAAAAATTGTCAAGAAAGTTTGAAAAACTGTCGAGAGAGTTCGACAAACTGTCTAAACGTTCGACAAACTGACGAGAGACTTTGAAAAAACTGTCAAAAGTTTGAAATTTTGTTGAAGTCAGAAAGGACAGTCGGATAGGCAAGAACAAGAAATGTCGAATGAGGGTCGAAATTGGTTTTCTGCTTTGGACTCTAGGTGATTCGAGAATCGTCGTTTTCAAATTTTACGTAAGAAAGGTACCTGGTTTTTGCTTCCTCACAAAGAAAATGAGGATGAGATTTTCGTGTTTCGTTGATATTTAGTCGGAATCATTGAATTGAATTCAAGTGGTGTACTTTTTTCAAGTTACGGTGTTATAAGTGAACAATTGATATAGAACCTACAGTTAAGGCTAAAAACAGAGTTGGAGTGGAGAGCACAAAACTTTATACTCTTCAGCTCTATGTGGTTTGAATTCGTCAAACTCCTCCTTTTTGGATCACTAAAAACTCCTTCCTGAATCATTAAAAACAACTTTTTGGATTATTAAAAACTCCTTTTTGGATGATTAAAAATTGTCCCATTAGTGAAATCGCTCATTAAGTCATTGATGAAATCCACCATTAGTCTTTCCCCTATTAAACTTCTCCTTGTCAGGGACTTGGAATTTAGCTTGGCGCCGGGACCACAAAAATTTTTGTGGGGCCCGGCAATTATTCATTTGTTCATCACAGGTCGTACACAAATTTATGTGTCTGTCAACACCAACGCCAAACCAGGCACATAGATTTGTACTATTCTGGGAAAGATTATAAAGATTCGTAATATTCTGGAAAAGATTATAAAAACTCGTTATATCCTGGAAAAGGCTATGAAAATTCGTTATATTCTGGGACAGGCTATAAAAAAAGGTCCATCTTTGGAAATTTTGGGCCGATTTCAAGACCCCAAAACACGTGACAAATTTCACAGATAGAGCACTAATTTCATCAAAGTAAAATTGACTGTTTAATAGATTTAAGATGTCTTGTTTTTAATGGGATAGGCCGAGATGTGTTTGTCTATTGTGATTATTAAATATTAGTGATAAGTCAGATTTATTTTGTTTAAACACAAAAGTCCGAATATTTTTCTTGTGAAATCTGGACTGAGTTGTCCACGATTTTTCTCTCTTCTGAAGAATCTGAAGACATTTGGGGTAGAGTGGATTCGAACTCATCAAATGTCTTTAGGCGCACTCCATTTGTCAAGGGTCTAAGTTTGCCTTGCCCTTGGCATCAATTTGTCAAGGGCCTAGGTTTACCTTGCCCTTGGGATCAGTCTTTCAAAGGCCTAGGTTTTACCACTAAAAGTATAGTAAGTCGACACGGATCAATTATATTTATCTAAATTCAGTCCAGGTTTCTACATGGAAATTAGAATCTGGAGCTTTAAATCTTGAGTTATAGTTCAGATTCGACAAGAAAAATATGACTAAAACTGGGGTCGATTTTTACTTTCCTTATCCTATAGGAAGTGAGTATTGAAGACGATTTTGATAAGGGGGGAAGCGATTATGAGGTTAGAAGATTTGTTTTGCCCAAATGTTTACAATAATACATACTTACAGTTAGTATTATCCGCATCGAAAAATACCTCTGAAAATTGTTTCAAGTAACAACAACACACTAAATTATTTGCAATGAATGAAAAAACCAATAAAGTCTATTTTTAATTTTTGTAAATTTTAATTGAAGGGCTTATTTCTTTTCGACTCTAAATTATTGAGTATCAGCCTTGTTTTCAGCGTATTTATACATAGGTACCCATGTAATAATCTACGTATTTCTTTTAGAAACTTGGAAAAACGTTAAGGTCATTTTATAACTCCTGAAGTCTTTAGTGACGGGGATTTTACCCTCCATTCGACGAAAAGTTATCCACCTCCTAACATTAACCTCACCCAGCCTGAGAAGGGCCGGGAAAAGCTAGCAGCACGCAATTGTCAGGATGTTGTCTCCCATCCGAATTCTAACCACAACGTTGCTTAACTTTAGTGATCAGGGGAGAACTTTTGTAGCACGCAATTGTCAGGATGTTGTCTCCCATCCGAATTCTAACCACAACGTTGCTTAACTTTAGTGATCAGGGGAGAACTTTTGTATTCAACGTGCTATCGCCGCGCCGATAAGACATGCCAATCGCCATTGCCTAGCACTAGGACCTACGGTCTTATCCTACATCGCGTTGATCGCGAAATAAGTCCTTAGGTATCTAAACGTGTAAAATATTTTGTAAGTGTCCATCTTTTGACCTTTTTGCAACTTTAAACTTACCTATCTACCATCTCATCATCAGTGATGTCCCCAATGGAGCCGGCATGCGGCACAAAGTTGCTCGCAAACCTTCCATTTCGAAATATTGTACCGTATGTTTTAAACCAAGAGTTTAAATCCTGATGGATTTAGCAAAATTAGATCGCGGATGACCTTCTACTGATAAGATAAGAAAGGATAAAATAAAGGAGGGAAATTTTTAAATTCTTACCTTGATAAGGAGTTCCACAAAAAAGCAAAAGAGTGCGGGAGTGAAAATTCAACGAGCACAAAAATTTCAAAAAATTAATGGCGCGAAAAATTCAAAAATTTGAAATTTTGTTTTTTTACCGGGTTTTGTGATTGTGACTTTTGTGTGAAATTTTTCAACTGTTTTGTGTTATTTCCTAAATATAAATGTAATTATTCATGTAAAATCACATTGATTAGTGATTAGGTGGTTTGTGTTTCCATAAAATAGTAATAAAATGCCTGAAATCGAGATTCGTGGCATTCCCGTCAAATTTCCCTATGAACCGTTTGGCGCGAAAAATTCAAACATTTGAAATTTTGTTTTTTTACCGGGTTTTGGGTTTTGTGATTTGTGATTGTGACTTTTGTGTGAAATTTTTCAAGTGTTTTGTGTTATTTCCTAAATATAAATGTAATTATTCATGTAAAATCACATTGATTAGGTATTAGGTGGTTTGTGTTTCCATAAAATAGTAATAAAATGCCTGAAATCGAGATTCGTGGCATTCCCGTCAAATTTCCCTATGAACCGTATGAGCTTCAGAAGGAATACATGAGCAAAGTTATCGAATGTCTTCAAACCGTAAGTGATTTCAGGTTTTAATACAAAAAATATTAGCAACAAGTATTACACAAATGGCTAATCTTCTTTTTCTTTGCCTTTTCCAGTGTTCCAATAAGGGTTGGCATTATTTTGTCAGCCTATCATTGAGCCCTGAGGTGATTGCCCTGACATTTGGTTTTGGCTACAAAAATTTACGAGTGAATGCCCTTTGTATTCAACCTTTGCCATTACTTTAACAAGGGAATGCCTTTTCCAGTGTTACGATAAGGGTTGGCATTATTTTGTCAGCCTATCATTGAGCCCTGAGGTGATTTGCCCTTTGTATTCAACCTTTGCCATTACTTTAACAAGGGAAATTTCAGGCTGGTATCCTGTTTCTTTTGAATTTCAGGGTAAAAATGTGATAAGGGTTGGCATTATTTTGTCAGCCTATCATTGAGCCTTGAGTTGATTGCCCTGACATTTGGTTTTGGCTACAAAAATTTACGAGTGAATGCCCTTTGTATTCAACCTTTGCCATTACTTTAACAAGGGAAATTTCAGGCTGGTATCCTGTTTCTTTTGAATTTCAGGGTAAAAATGGTCTCCTGGAGTCTCCAACTGGAACGGGTAAAACCCTGTGTTTGCTGTGTGCCACACTCGCTTGGCAGATGGCCAAGAAAGCTTCCATCCAAGCTCAGCGATTAGGATTTAATCCAGATTCGGGATTATCATCTCTGGAGTTTATCACAGGAGACAATAATACAACCAAGTGGGGTAAGATTATCTGTCATCTTGGTTCAGATACTGAAGGAACTTGTATGATAAAATGCTGCTGATAAAACAACTGCTAGGTATAGGGTTTTTTTTTTTTTTTTCTCTCTGAGAGAGACAGATTCCTTTGATTATGTATAAGTTCCATCACACTCTTATAGTTTGTCTTTTTTGCTAGGATTTTAACCAGCCCCTTATAAGATATACACCTTAAAAGCACCAGCAGTATGTAGGGTAGCATGCCTGCTTTGTAAGCACTTGTTGCTCAGTCAATTCCCACCTGGGGCAAACTTTATCCTAAACAGATAAGGTTCATTCTTAAAATGGCTGACTTTCTTCTAGCCTGTGCTCCTTTTCTCTTCAACTTAAGAATGATAGTATCTCAGTACAGTCCCCTTTCGCAAACCTTTTTTTTTATGAAAACTTATGGAAACTTGGAACTTAATATGTCCCAATAATTCTGTATTTCCAGAGGACAAATTTCGTGCCCCTAGAGCTCTCTACTCATCCCGTACTCACTCCCAGTTGAACCAAGTCCTGCAGGAGTTACAAAAAACTGAGTACACACATGTGAAAGTGTCCACACTTGGGTCTCGAGACCAGTTGTGCATACATCCAGATGTGTCCAACCCCAACAATTCAGGGGCAGTGAAGGTATGGTGCAGCTTTAAGTACAATGTGTTCAGTGTAAGTAAGGAACTCTCAAAATGGTGATTGCATCACAGTTTTTCTTAAGGGAAAAAACAGCCAAGGTAATTAGTTTGGAAGGTAATTATGGAAGTTGTCTGCAAAATTTGAGGAACCTGAGGCTAAAAAACTTGAATTAATTCTTTTTTTCTTTTCTTTTTTAGAAAGCAATGTGTCGTGCCCTGGTGTCGAACCGATCGTGCAAGTACTACGAGGAAGTATCCACCAAGGTTATTGACCTTGGGATAGAGATCGGGGACATCGAGGATTTGGTGAAGAAAGGAAAGAAGAAGAAATGCTGCCCTTACTTTGCAACCAAGGAGCTGCAGAAAAATGCAGATGTCATTTTTCTCCCATACAATTACCTCCTGGACCAGCGGATAAGGAAGACTCAGGAAATTGAGTTGAATGTGAGTAGATATTTTTGAACACCCTGTATGTAGCTGCTAATGTTTTTAGTGATGGGTGTTTTAGCCCCCTTTCCGTGACAAGCTTCTCACAACAGTCCAAACATTAACCCGATGACTAAGTATGATTGGGACTGGAAAAAGCCATGATTGGCCAAACAACAATGCCTTGTAAGCGCTCGGTGGCGGGTTGGATTCTTGCTTGGAGTAAATTTTATCCTACACAGATGAGTTTCGTTCTCGGAACGACTGGCTTTCTCCTATCCTGTCCTCCTTCTCTCTTTGACTTCGAGATGATGAGACCTTCGTTGTTATCGTTCCCTCTACTAAACCTCTTGCAAAAAAAATATTTATCCCCACTTTCCTTTCTTTTTCTTGTGTTCAATATAAGTAAAATCATTTGAGAATTATATATTCTTTTTCTGTTTTATTCATGTTCACAGAATGACATCATTATCTTAGACGAGGCCCATAACGTAGAGAAGATATGTGAGGAGGCTGCCTCGGTGTCTATAGCCTCCAGTGATCTGGCCCTGTGTATTACTGAAGTCACATCGGTAAGCAATAAGCATACTAGTACTGAGCTACCAAGACCAATGAACTCACTCGAAAAAAGCAGCGCTATGAAACCTTCGAAGGATTAAATCAACAAATTTCAATCTCACAAGTCAACAACGACAGCACGTTGAAGGCACCCGTTCCCAAGAAATAACTCAAGCAAGGTTGAGCTTGTTTAGCATCTGATTAGGTAACCTACTCAGGCTGGGTTAGGTTAATGTCAGGAGGCGGGTTGTTGCCTAATAGAGGGCACATTCTTTAACATCCATGCCAATCCAAGAACGGAAAAGTTGAGTCAGAAAATTTCCGCCCTGACCGGGATTCAAACACACCACCTCTAGGTTGACAGTCAGTGCTCTTGACCACTCAGCCGCAGAGGTGGGCTTCTGTAACTTTGTTTATTTTATTGACAAACAAATAGGTACAATTGCAATTACAATTTCACTTTCCCCTCTCGGCAGGTGATGGAAATGGTGGTTCGAGATGAGGACATGGCCTTTGGAGGTCTGGATGACACCTCCAGTAAGGATTTCACCAAGGAGGATCTGATGATGCTCAAGGGTCTCCTGTTGGAGATGGAGAAGACATTTGATGAACATCTGAAGCTGAGTGAGGAGGGCAAATCCTACGATGGCGCCTATATATTCGCCATCCTGGGTCATGCGGGGGTAAGTTGAACCATTTGAGTCCTGCAAAAAGTGATTGGAAAAATCTTAAATTCCCATAATAAAACTTTCTTACTTATTCCGTGTCCGGTAAAATGTCACCTTCTATGTCTGCCGCTCCCAGAAGCGTGCAACTTGTACTGCTCTCTCATTAAATATACTTCCAGAATGAGACTGAAAAGAGAGAAAAGTCCATTTACTCCCTCAGTCTAAACAAGGTCTTGAGTATATTTTTGAATATCCCCCCACCCCTCGTATGTACAGTTGTACATGTTGTTGTTAGCTAATATCAAAAATTTACCACTAGGCCCGCATCCCAATATTTTCCTACAATGTTTGTGCTGGCTTCCAAGGCAGGACTAGAAAAAAGGTGAACAGAGGAAGATTCAAGGAACAGAGAGGACAATTACACATAGCAGCAATGTAAAAAATAGCTAAGTAGTTATAAATAACTTCAATTATACGGAATACTTACCTATACGTACTTATGTTTGACAGGTAATATGTTCCATCAATTTGTCAAGGGCCTAGGGTTACCTTGCCCTTGGGATCAGTCTTTCAAGGGCTTAGGTTTACCTTGCCCTTGGGATCAGTCTTTCAAAGGCCTAGGTTTGCCTTGCCCTTAGGATCAGTCTTTCAAGGGCCTAGGTATGCCTTGCCCTTGGGATCAATTATATTTATCTAAATTCAGTCCAGGTTTCTACATGGAAATTAGAATCTGGAGCTTTAAATCTTAAGTTATAGTTCAGATTCGACAAGAAAAATATGACTAAAACTGGGGTCGTTTTTTACTTTCCTTATCCTATGGGAAGTGAGTATTGAAGACGATTTTGATAAGGGGGGAAGCGATTATGAGGTTAGATGTTTTGTTTTGCCCAAATGTTTACAATAATACATACTTACTTACAGTTAGTATTATCCGCATCGAAAAATACCTCTGAAAATTGTTTCAAGTAACAACACCACACTAAATTATTTGCAATGAATGAAAAAACCAATAAAGTCTATTTTTAATTTTTGTAAATTTTAATTGAAGGGCTTATTTCTTTTCAAAGCCAGCCGTTTCGAGAACGAACCTCATCTGTTTAGGAAAAAGTTTGCCCCGGGCGGTCATGGAACCCAGCGCTTACAAAGCAGGCACGCTACGTTCAGCTAACTAGGCCATAATGATCTTTTTAAAATGTAACAAGTTTGTCCTACGAATCCAAAATCCTCTTTGTTTCAGGTGTTTATCTGTGTAGAGGAATCCAAAGAGAAGAGAAAGAAAATAGTCACTTCCAAATCTACTCCCAAAGTGGTCCACTTCTGGTGTTTCAATTCTGGGTTTGCGTAAGTTGGACTGTTTTACTCTTCTGTATAGTCAGCTCCCATGACACTCGCATTGTACGCGGGAGACCCGGATTCGATTCCCAGCGGGGTCAAAAAATTTGAATTTTGCAATTGATTGATTCCGTGACTGGCTGTTGCGGGGCCCACTCAGCCTCGCGAGGAAAATGAGATAAGATGAGATTTTGTTTTATTTAGCATCAAAGGCTATTATATTACAACTTTAAATTTACACACATGAATGTATATACACTGAATGAAAAAGAAACCTATTTAAAAACAAATAAGTATGTATTTTATATTTTCAGTATGAAGTCTCTAGTCAGTACAGGGGTTCACAGTATAATTTTAACATCAGGTACTTTGACTCCGTTCAGTGCTGTTATCAACGAGTTGGGTATTCCTCTGGATGTTCAGCTGCAGAATCCCCATGTAATTGATAAAGAACAGGTGAGAAGATAGTTAAATAGATACATAATTTCTAGATCTAGATAATAGATAGAGATAAGTAAATAAAATATAATAGGTAAGTATGTAGAAATTTGGAAAATTTAGGTTATATTTATGACGAGAGAAAAAATCGCGATAATGCTAAAAACACACTCGCCCAAGATTCCTTCATCAGAAGAGTCTGTCTGTAGAGAACTTATTGGAATTCGTGAGATACCTAAATGTATATACCACCTAATTTGAACTAGGAGTCAGCAGGATGCATGAATGACCTTTTAGAAAGCGCTTTATATTACTATTATTATTTTATTGTTTACAGATCTGTGTTCATGTGATAAAGAAAGGTCCTAATGGAAAGGAATTGAAATCTGTGTATGCCACTAGGTAAGATCTCATTTTAATAGAAATTTTTTTTAGAGTTTTGTCTTGAGAATTTGATTTTTCTCAACGTTTTACAGAGGAACTGAACAGCCATTCATTCAATTTCTTTGATACATTCTCTACTATTTGCAGGGACTCTCAACGTTTTACAGAGGAACTGACCATCCATTCAATTTCTTTGACACATTTTAATAGAAATTTTGGCCTTTTAAAGATTTTTTTAGAGTTTTGACTTGAGAATTTGATTTTTCTCAACGTTTTACAGAGGAACTGAACAGCCATTCAATTTCTTTGATACATTCTCTACTATTTGCAGGGACTCTCAACGTTTTACAGAGGAACTGACCATCCATTCAATTTCTTTGACACATTCTCCATTATTTGCAGGGACGATACTGAACATGTGAACAACCTAGCATCCACCGTACTCAACACAGCTGGTATTGTACCAGGCGGACTTCTGGTGTTCTTCCCCTCATTTGCTATGATGGAGAAATGTATGACCATGTGGGTGGAGGCAGGCATGTGGAGCAAGATCATAGAGAAGAAGGTAAAACATGCAGCTTGGGTTCGATACCCACCATTGGCAAAATTTTATACTCGTTTTTCGATCGCAAATATTTCAACTGGTTACTTTCTGGTGTTCTCGTGTTGATCCAGCACCTAAATGGGAAGTATTGTGTCTCTTCTCGACCATCTGATGAGAGGCATACATGGGCATGCTACGACACAAACCACATGCGTCTAATGTAGCAGTTATTTCATTGCTACGAAATAAAAACGGCAGCCCTAAAAACAAGGGCCTGCCTTCTCCCATCAACCTCACCTAAGTGTGAATGGGGCAGCAATTGCACAAATGGTCACCGTCCTGATACCAACCACGCACAACGTTGCTGAACTTAAGTGATATATTAGGAACTGGTGTCAGCTCCCATGGCATAGTGGTCACTGCGCTCGCCTTGCACGCGGGATGCAAATATTTCACACTGTTGCTGAGTATCACTGATTAATTCATCATTACAATTTTTTATAATGGTAATAGGATTATAAGGATATTTACCTTTAACTCTACGTAGTTGTTTCCACATTTGTTTTTTATCGATTGGGCGGTCAATAGTGTTTAAGAAGGATATCCAATGAGAATTCTTTCTGGATAGAATTGTTTGACGAGCAATGGTCTTCTGTACTTGCGGAATGCTTTTTTTCTGTTTTTAATACAGGAATCAACTTCATCACACCACCAAGGAACACATTTCTTCTTGAATTTACACTTGGGAATTGATTGAGTACTGGCATCTATCAAGATGTGGTTCAGTTTTTCAATTTGTTCATCAATATTGTCATATTGCAATATACGATTTTTTTTTCCGTCAACCTAGTTACTCGTAACCAAAAAGCCCACCTGAGGTTTAGGTGTAAGGGCAAACAGCCCTAAAGGATGGGTTAAGCTTATACGAATCTCTTCTTGTAACATATCCCCAATATGGGACACAGCATCTCATTAACTCATTCTTTTTTATTTTCTGCCATCTTTTCCTTCTTTTTTTCCCCCTATTTTTTCTTCAGTTACATATTTTTTTCTTCTTCTTTATTGTTATTTCTTTTAATTTATTATGTTATGGCTGTCCATGAATTGTAAATAAATCTAAGGATTCAGTTAAATGTTGAAATTTAACCCAATCAGCTTTATTATAGGACCAGGGTTTGAAGGGAGTTACATCAGAGAAGTTACAACCAGGGAGGAAAGAGACAAGGATAGGAAAGTGATCAGAAAACTGTATATCATCATATGTGAACCATTGAAATTGGGAAGAAATAGAGCTGGAAACAAGAGACAAATCAATATGGGTAAAGGATCTATGGGATAAATTAAAATGAGTGGGGGAGCCAGTGTTTAAAAGGGAGATATCATTGTTATCCAATAGAAATTGTTCTATTTTGTTACCCCAGGAGTCACAGTGAGGACCTTGAAAGGCAGCGAGCCCGCCTTGTAAGTTGTAAGCCCTAGGTCTCGAGTTCGATTTACGCCCAGCGTAAACTTTAGTCTAAACAGATAAGGTTCGTTTCGGAACGGCTGGCTTTCTCCTATCCTATCCTCCTCTCTTTGACTTCTAAACAACAGTACTTCTACCTGCCTCGGTGGTGTAGTGGTCAAGGCGCTCGCCTGGTAAACAGGAGGGCGTGGGTTCAATCCCAGCCGAGGTATGGAATACCTACCTCGGTGGTGTAGTGGTCAAGGCGCTCGCCTGGTAAACAGGAGGGCGTGGGTTCAATCCCAGCCGAGGTATGGAATACCTACCTCGGTGGTGTAGTGGTCAAGGCGCTACCTACCTCGGTGGTGTAGTAAGGGACTTTTCAGTCCTATTCGAGCAGTATAAATACCTAAGCACTATTATTATTTCCAATGAAATCCCCACAAATCTAGCCTTTCCTTCTTGGTTTTCAAGGTATCTGAAGGTCTGGACTTTTCCAATCGCAAAGCCCGTGGTGTTATCATATTCGGAGTCCCCTACTCACCTTTCAAGGATTTGAGAATCGTCGGCAAGAAACAGTACCTAGATGGGAAGAAAAAACAGGTAAAACAATTAACCCGTTTGTGGTATATTTTTTGAGACCAATTGTATATAGGGGGAGTGTAACCTTTTTTTGAGACGAATCTTACTTAGTACGCCCGAGAAAATATGATCCGAATCGTGTAGCCAAAATAGTCACATCAGGTATATTGAGACGAATTGTGTACTGCCTGTTTATTTAGGTGATATTTTCTCGATGACGTCACATGAACTGTCCCAAGTAAGCTCCCTTTTAGGTGCCACTTGTGTAATACGTTCGTACGCATTGAATGACCTTTTAGATAAAGCGCTTTATATTACTATTATTATTTTATTGTTTACAGATCTGTGTTCATGTGATAAAGAAAGGTCCTAATGGAAAGGAATTGAAAGGACTTTTCCAATCGCAAAGCCCGTGGTGTTATCATATTCGGAGTCCCCTACTCGCCTTTCAAGGATTTGAGAATCGTTGGCAAGAAACAGTACCTAGATGGGAAGAAAAAACAGGTAAAACAATTAACCCGTTTGTGGTCAATTTTTTGAGACCAATTGTGTATAGGGGGAGTGTAACCTTTTTTTGAGACGAATCTTACTTAGTTCGCCCGAGAAAATATGATCCGAATCGTGTAGCCAAAATAGTCACATCAGGTAAATTGAGACGAATTGTGTACTGCCTGTTTATTAGGTGATATTTTCTCGATGACGTCACATGAACTGTCCCAAGTAAGCTCCCTTTTAGGTGCCACTTGTGTAATACGTTCGTACGCATGCATTCCTGTTCATGACTTACCTATATCGTGACGTCACAACTCATTGAACTTTTTCATTGGAACGGCAAAAAGAAATGATACTTTTATAACTTCAGATTTGGATTTTCCCAACTTTTTACGTAGGAATCAGCCTATCATTCATATTTTTTTACCCAAATGTTCACCTCTGTGGCCGAGTAGTCATTATGAATTTGATGGCCAATTCGTTTTCTTTTGATAAAATTTTGATGGCAAATTCGAGGAAATCAGGCTGGTGTCGTAAATTATTGGTGTAAAAAAAAGTGGATATAACTATCGAATTTTTTTTACACTGCACACATTCCGACCATTTTACCGATTGTTGAATCACTATCAATGGGTAACCCTAGTTGAAAGTGAATTACTAATAATGCGACGTACATTCTCACGAAATGCGTATGTTATAGGATTTACCAAAATTGCACTCGCTGTTTTTCTCTCTCTATCACTTTCATTTCAACCACTCTGATTATTAGGTGAGGAGACCCGTCAAAACTTAAACGGGAACGACTTTGAAACTCGTGTTTTCCCGGTAAAGTGTATCCTAATGGACATATTCTTTGTTGGACAACAAGACAGCTTTGTCCACAAAGTACCAAAATAATCATGTGTGATATACATCTCCCCTACTTTTAACTCTTTTTCAGTTACTTCTCGAATGTATTGAATGCTATACGTAGACACAAAGTGGTTTGACAATTCCCAAACTATTTGCAATATAATTTTTAAGTTTGTTTTTAATATTTTAATTATTTTTAGCATTATTCTCATGTTATCTTATATGTTTTTTGTGTTTGTATATTTTTTATCTCTATCATTTTTATTTTAATGATTCTGAATCTGTTTTTCCATTTCTTTTTTAAAGAAAGAACAGAGTAGAATACTTTAGCTTTCACTGCAGTTTCCCTACTTCATTTTTCTTGTTAAAGTAATAATTTTCACAAACGTTATTGGTGTTGGTATTACTAAGAGCAACGAGGTGATATTTTTATTTATTTCCATAATGTTTTTATATCACAGGAAGACAGCTTTGGTGGTTTTTATTTTAAACTATTATATCAAGTACACAATGTTTTTAAGTGGGAGTTGTGAATATTCTATAACATATTCAAAGTTTTTACCCCAAAAACATTTTTGCTTGATTTACCTTTTACATCGTAAATACAACTGGCCTGTTATGTACAGTTGAGAAATTTATGAGATAGTATAGGAGTTGTCAACTTCCAAAGCTGTTTTCCTGAGTGTTCTTTCATCCAGTAATATATTGGTGGGGCTTGTTAGATGCTGTGTTAAACTGCATGACTGTTACAAAGCGTATCTAATATTTTTTTCAGTGGTTACTATTTTGTTTCTTTTCCTTACAACCTATTGATATTCGCAATATTTGAGTTGAAAATCCTGAGGTAAAACAGAGCGTTTAGTGGAGCCTGAAATTTTCTCAAACTGAGGGGATCTGATTTGCCATGGAGGATAAGAGCAAGATGGAAGGCGAAGAAGAGGGTATATATTCTTGAGGTCAATCCATTCGGAAAACCTAACAGCTAAGGGTTTGGAACTATTAACAAATATTAAGTCCCTGCCATGTCTGGATATGTTCATGATTATATCTCTCATGGGGTTATTAATGTTGTAAATAACTTTGGCGACATAATTTCCACTTAGGTAGTAACGCCTGAAATTTAATGGAGGTTCACCTGCATCAACTTGAAGATTTTCTATGCGGCTAGATTTAAAGGCTCCAGTAGATATTCTTAGTGCCATATTTTGGATAGGTTCAAGTCTAGATAGTTGTTTATCACTGGCAGATCCATAAATAGGTGCCATTTTGGGAACCACTCTTTTCCGGGTAAATAAAATTAGTTTGGTTTTCTCTTCAGAGAATTTTGGACCGCTTGTTTTAGACCATCTGGATAAATCATCTAATACTTGTTGTAAAACATCTTGAACATATTCCAAGTTAAAATGAGCCATGTATAATATGATATCATCTACATATATACTGAACTTGACAGCAGGGGGGAAACAACTGACCACATCAGATATAACAATGTTCCATAGGGTAGCACTAAGAGACGAGCCTTGTAAGATACCATTCTCAAGATTATGGGGAGATGAAATAGAATTCTTGATTTTGACTTGAATTTTTCTGTCACATAAGAATTCTTTTAAATAAGTAAAAATTCTACCCTTGATGTTCCAATTGTTCAACATGGTTAAAACTTTATATTGCCAGGTTAAATCGAAGGCTTTTTCTATATCTAGTCCAATAGCAACAGTTACTTCATGTTGAGCCATACCTTTCAGTATATCATGTTCCATCAGTGCAAGACTGTCAAGAGTTGATCTATTCTTAATGCAGCCATTCTGGTGTTTATCCAATAATTCTCTAGTTTCCAGTATCCATGCAAGTCGACTATTAACCATTTTCTCCAAGGTTTTACTTACGCAGCTGATTAATGAGTCTCAATCCAAAATCTGATGACCGATTTTTGACAGGTTTCAATGAGATGTTCAATGTTTTCTGGCCTCTGTTACGCTAAACTGACCTCTGGTTGTCCTCTTTTCACGCAAAAACGGCTCGACCGATTTGATGAAATTTTTTGTGGTTGTTAAGAAATGTATTCCGGGTGACAGGCTACTTAAAATTTTCACATTCCATGTACAATTGACTATTCAATATACTTTTTTTTTGCGATTTGCAATGGGGCTCAACCACTTTTTTTTTTTTCTTCGCTGATAAAGGAAGTTCGAAACACGCTGATCTCAATAGAAATGCTTAAAATTTCATTTGAGGCTTCCTAAGATGAGAAATCTTCGTTTGAAATTTTCGAATTTTGAAACGCACAAAATTTTCGCGGGCAGCCATTTTTTCGTGATGACGTCAGTTCATGCGAGGTCGTAAACCATGGCTGCTTCAACGTTATTTTTTTGCGACCTTTGAGCGACATTTTAGGGGATTTAGGGACCGTTTTGGATGTTTTTGAGTGCGCCAATGCACTTTTTGGGTACTTTTACATCGGAATAGGACTCTACCTCGAAAAAAATTGTCATTTGGTTGTGCCCCATTTCGCGTATTTTGTAAAATATCGTGAACATTCAACTAACTAAAATGTTCCGTGTGACACATCATTTCACAATGTTCTTCCTTCATAAGTCATATGGTAACATCAGATTTTGGATTGAGACCATTTTTCGCGTATTCGCGAAATTTGCAGCTCGTGAATCGACAAAGTGTTTGTAATTTAAGTGTGACACATCATTTCACAATCTTTTCCCTTCATAAGTTATGTGTCATGTGATAACATCAGATTTTGAATTTAGACCATTTTTCGCTGATTCGCGAAATTTTGCCTTAGCGAAAAATGGTCTCAATCCAAAATCTGATGACCGATTTTTGACAGGTTTCAATGAGATGTTCAATGTTTTCTGGCCCACTTGCTTCGTATTGTTATGAATCAACCCATTTGAACTTATGACAATCGGTATAATTAATACGGATGACAATTTATACATTTGAGCTATTTTATGTTTCAGGTCTTAATAATTTTTATTTTCTCTATGTAAACTTTATGGAGGTTTTCATCAAGAGGGATGGTGACATTAATTATGAATGCTTTCGCTTTGTTATTCTGTGAAGTTTCATTCTTATCCATTATCAATATATCTGGTCTCTTATTTGGGATATTAGTGTCAGTAATAATAGGCATGTTCCAATATAACTTGCCATTTTTATTTGTAGATGTTCACTGTGGTTTGTATTTACATTTACTAATAAGGCACAGATTTTTCTATTACTCATTATTATTATTATTTTTTAATAAAAAAAGCTTTATATTGAGTGCTTGATGAACAATTGCAACCAGGTTATGCCGATTTGTATAGGGTTTTTTTTAGAGGTTTGTTTTTTAAGCTTTATATTGAGTGCTTGATGAACAATTGCAACCAGGTTATGCCGATTTGTATAGGGTTTTTTTTAGAGGTTTGTTTTTTAAACGGCTTTAAAAGACATGCTATTTGAAGTATCGACATGATGTTTTGTTTTTTGGAAAGGAAATTGTATGCCATTTAGTGTTTGAAATACTAAGTTCGGGCATACCGGCCCCTCGGATAGCTCTAACGAAGCGAAACATTTGGTTTAATTTTTTGTTTTGTGAACGCATAATTTCACTCAATTTCCCTCCACAGTCGTGCGATTTGACTCCTTTGGATGATTTTCTTTCGGGATATGTGTAAAATCATTAGTTTATGGTGAGATAAAGAGTAAACTTTGGAGCACCTGGAAAACATCATTCACCGTCTTTGCAAATATACGGCTTCAGATTATGGAAAAAGTGGTCGAGAACTGGATTTTCCAGACCGAGTTTCATTCGATCTAGCCAAGGCGCCCATTTACCGGAAATTTTATTCAAAGGTCAAACACTAAAAAGCAAACTTTTACCTATCTCTATCAAATAAAATAAAAAAATCATGGCCATACCTGAAATAGTATGTCTTTTATAGCATTTTGAAAAACAAACCTCTAAAAAAAAACACCCTATACAATAAAAAAATCATGGCCATACCTGAAATAGTATGTCTTTTATAGCATTTTGAAAAACAAACCTCTAAAAAAAAACACCCTATACAGGGTGTTCCGCGAACGACTGTACAACGCTTGAGGGTTGATGCAGGACCTTAAGGGCTACCAGAAAAACCTATCTGGAATTCTGGACGGATCCGATTTTCAACAGGGGCGGAGTTATGAAGGATTTTCTGTTTTTCAACATTTTTCATACCTTGTCCCCTTAAAACGCCTTTATCTCTTGAACCAATAAAGATAATATATTGATTGCACCATTGAAAAGAACACAAAATTTACTAAAAGATAAGATTTACTTATGAACCTTTTAATAAATACAAAGGGAAGAATGTTGGTACCTACCTACTTAACTATAAAATTGTAATAGAATGTAAACAAGAGAAATTCAAACTTTCGGCTTTTCTTTTTGGATTTTTTTTTTTTTTTTTTTTTTTTTTTTTTTTTTTATTATACAAAGTGCGCTCGCTATAGGTGACATCAATACGGGTAATATCTCGTGACACACCCTATATTATGAATTATTTACTTAATTTTTATACTTTCTTTTTTTTCTTCTTCGAATGACCACTTCTTATTTGATTCTCAAAGTACTATCGAATTTATTTACAAAAATATTTTCCCCATGAATTTTATTTATCTATAATTATTTTGAGAGATATCTACTTATCCTCCTCATTAGTTGGATTGAGTATAAACTTTAACAATTCTAAACAAAACATGAATTCATTTCCTTTCAATAAGTATTTGTTTATTTTCCCTGAAAACTTTCCGTTTTCCAATGTTTCTCTTGTGATAAACACATTCCATTTTAATTTGTATGAAATTGTAAATACGTTATGTTTAAAATGAAGGAAATTATCTTCAAGTTTTTAAACTTTCAATACACTGCACAATTTATAGAAAACTTTGGTTATAGTTCTGAGTTGAACGTACTTACTTTCAAGTCCTATCCTAGCAGTATAAAAAAGTGGGTTTTCTACTGTAACCAGCTTGTTCCCAAAAGCTGTACTAGGTACTTAGTTTCAAGATTTTCAAGAGTTAGGCATTTGTAATATAGGGTAAATTGACTTTTTCAGTCTCAATTCCACAATAAAGAAAGCATTTTATTCAGTGGGTTTCAAAGGTCACAAAAAATATTGTGGGCTTTCAAGGAAACACCTTTGTATCTGGTAACAGTGTGATATCTTTCCCAGTTTCCCGTTTACTTATTCGCAAACGTGTGCCAAATTTCAGGTGTACCAATGCTGGGACCCCATCAGTTCGGTGCTCCTCATCCCCCATTTTCTCACTTCGGGGCCCCTCGCCTCCTCTCTCCTGCCCCGAATACTTCCTTCCCCTCACACCCGCGCGCCTTCCTCTACTGGCCTTACCCCTCTCCCCCTGTCTCCCCCACCATGTATATTATGCCTGGGAACCCCCCTCCCCCGCACCAACCCACACACCCCATGCACCACTCCATAGACGTAAGTAGTTCATTAGAGAACTGTCCATTTTCATTTTTCAACTTTTTCTGTAGCTGAAAAAGAATAAAGAAAAAACTGACCATTGAAAATTTCACGCGATTGCATTACTTTCCTTCAGAAGGAATACCTGTCTAAGAAATTGGAACTGTATATGTTGTTCTCTTCCAAGACAGGAACTTTTAGACTTGGCTCGATATAACACAATGGTTTTAAAAGTAGATGCAACCATTTATGTATGCTGTCTGTTTTGCTTTCAGTGGAACATGGATTTCCTTGCACCTAGTCACCCACACATGAGTCCATTCCCTCCTGTCCGTAAGTATAAATATTAATATCACATAATTATTCAAACAATAGTAATATTACTACTTTCCCATGGCGTAGTGGTCACTGCGCTCGCCTTGCACGCGGGAGACCCAAGTTCGATTCCCGGCGGGGTCAAGAAATTTGTGTTATGCACATGATTGATTCCGTGACTGGCCGTTACGGGGCCCACTCAGCCTCGTGAGGAAAATGAGTAGCTATGTAATATAAATGCGCATAGCGACCGGTAGGTAATTGGGAAAAATCCAGCTCCCAATTACCAGCATGGTAGGTAATTGGGAGCTGGATTATTGCGATATATGTATTTGGAAAAATCCTACAATGCTGCAGTGAGCACCAAAGTTGTGTGATTATTGCAATATATGTATTTGGAAAATCCTTCAATGCTGCAGTGAGCACCAAAATTTGTGAAATAATAACATGACTTTGATGGCACATTCGTTTTCTTTTGACAAAATTTTGATGGCAAATTCGAGGAAATCAGGCTGGTGTCGTAAATTATTGGTGTAAAAAAAAGTGGATATAACTATCGAAATTTTTTGATATTGGCTTGTTACAAGCGCATATTTCGTGAACCATCATTCCTAGAACCCTTACATGTACACCGATTGACATTTATTTATTTTATTATATCTCCGTAAATAATGATTTCTCAGAAAATTCAAGATAATGGAATTAAAGAGGACAAAAAGGGGTACTTTTCTATTAGAAGTTTAATGGATTTCAGTGAAAAATTGAAGAAAAATCGAATTGAAAAAATGGTAGTTTTTAAAGAGATACAAAAATATCTTTTTCTCAAGCCTCTGGTTATGTTTGAGGGAGGGTTTTACCAAAACAGGGAATAGCTTTTTCTGGTAGCCCTGGTAGTTTTTTCTTTTTCAAAGAGATATCTTTTTCTCAAGCCTCTGGTTATGTTTGAGGGAGGGTTTTACCAAAACAGGGAATAGCTTTTTCTGGTAGCCCTTTAGGTCCTGCATCAACCCTCGAGCGTTGTACAGTCGTTCGCGGGACACCCTGTATATTCTTTGGTCGCCAAGACTGAACAACCGGATGACAAGTGTTGGATGGATTTTGTAATACTTCCACGTAATCTGCACATATCATTGACTATTTACAAAGTGGCTTGTGTTTGTTTGGGTTTTCTTTGCTTTATTTTTCATTTAGGTCGAGGGAGAGGAGGCGCTAGTGGACACCAAGGAGGACCAATATATCAATTCAAGCCTAGCAACACTGGTTGGTACAAATGCACTGTTGTCAAATCGTCAAAGTATGAAAAATCCTACATTATCAACCTCATCAAAGATTATGCTAAACCCTACGAATTCGAGTACTACAATTTTGTTAAAATTGATGTTGACACATATTCTTTTTTTGTGTCAAATTTTGATCTGGCGGAGAAACTATTTTTGTCTAGAGGTAAGTAGGTAGTTGAATGATTGGCCTACATCATAAGGTAGGTACATGTGTTACGGGAAAAGTCCGACGAGTAATTAAACCTAGGTTGATCAGATCTTTTGGGAAAAGTCTGAAATCAAAATCTTCGGGCTTTTACTGGTTTATTTAGTTGAATCCTAAGATCCCCCAACCAACTTGGGAAATATATGAAATCATGTCATTTCGGACTTTTCCCAAGACACCTCTTAATTTAGAAGACCAGCCATACCTATTCATTGATTAGGATTAGGTAGGATTTTTTATTTTATTCTTCAGAACAATTTAATCTCGAGCTCAATAAACTTTGAGCTGAACACTCCTCGTCTAAAACTTTAGCAAAATAGCTAAAGTTTGTGTCGACTGAGGAGGGAATAGTGTAGCAGGGCCCAAAGTCTGACATCATCAGAACCGAAGATATCAGACCGAAGCCTAGATCACAAGGCTAAGATAGGACGATCCGAGGCCACAACTCATGCCATCGAACCACAGAAGAGATAGCGATAACAGCGATGGCACGAGTTGTAACCTAAGACGTCACCGATAAGTTTCGTGATCACACTCCCTCGACCGATAAGACCAACTCTGCTAGTATAAGTAAGAAGGAAACCAAGCTAGCAGGGTCAGTCGTCCAGGAGCTAACAGTCCCCGTGCGTTCTCCACCTCCCGCTGTTAGACCTAAGAAGACCGACGTCTTGTCATTCCACCACCCACAAGATATTTACAAGACACATCAGATCCCTTTTACGACATACAATACAATTACAATACATTTTTTTTTTGTAAATTACATGTGATCACACTCCCTCAACCGATAAGACCGACTCTGCTAGTATAAGTAAGAAGGAAACCAAGCTAGCAGGGTCAGTCATCCAGGAGCTAACGGTCCCCGTGCGTTCTTCACCTCCCGCCGTTAGATCTAAGGATACCACCAGACTTGTCATTCCACCACCCACAAGATCTTTACAACATCCCTCAGATATTTTACGACAATAGGTACTCAGAGAGAAGTAAGCAATATTGCATGTGCTTAGTACAGTGTTTCTTAATTAGTTTGGCCCGCGGAACCCTTTTCAAAAGGTGAACATCTTTGCGGAACCCTGAACTTTCAAGATTGCACAATGTTGAACAGGCTTGGGAACATTACTTGAAGAAAAAAAAATCTGTTGTGACGCAGTGGGAATAGGGTGGAAAATCTTACAGCAATTGTTTTAAATTTCCTGTTATCTTGTTTCAAGTCATCCTATTTTACACATTACAATCATATTGTTTAATTTACCTCTCTTTTTTTACGTATTACGACTATTTCTATCAGATTAAAGCTCAATGTAGATTTGTGTAGTACTAGAACCATAGCACATTTACTACTGAAATCGAATTTTGTCTCAAAGTGGGATTTTTTGTGAGTCAATTGGAGTGACTAGCATTTGTCGGGAACATTTTACTGTCTCCCAGAGCGATCAGATTTGTATATTTTATCTAATAAACCCCAGCCAAATCAAATTTTTAATAGGTATGTACATTGTTACATTCTCAATAACATAATTTAGTCCTCACAGTGTAAAAGACGGACACACTTATTGCACCGTAGGCCATATTTTCCCGCTTAAATGTATGTATATCTATGTATGTAGGTAGGTATTAGATACTATTCACATCATTTTTTTTTTTTTTCTTTTTTTTTCAATTTCACTCAAATCTGTAAACTCAAAATAACTAACTAATTGAACGAATTCGCTAATAAGTCACAGTTCCAATTTAAAACAAAATACTCGCTTCATTAGCAGACAAAAAACAATGCTCCCGTTTTCTTTAATTTTATTACTTTTCAATCAAAACTAACTCCGGCCGCACTGAAATTGCTTTCCATTGCTACCAAACACAACACTGACTTTTTGTAAGTATACCTTTCTAAAGCTACATATTATCTACTCGTATGCACGTAATTTACGATTACTTGCAGAAATACAACATAAGTTATGGATAAGTGGTCAATCGGGGCCATACTATACTTCGAGATCAAACTTGATCCAATAGGAAGAAGTTTAATCTCAAACTGTGGTTCCCCGGGTGTGACACCTCTACCCCATTCCTACTTCGTACTACTTTTCTTCTTGCTGACAAAATTCCCATTTTCTGTTGTTTCCAGGAGTTCTGCAGGGTTGATTAGTGTCCGCGGTTAAGAATTTTGATCGCAACTCATTTTACGAAAAAATGTACTACTATTAGGTATTGTTGAACTGAATTGTATTTCTTGCACCTTATTATTGTATATCTTGTGTATCTACCCATCCCCCTAGAGATAGGTGATAGCTACCCATCCAGGCACCTACTACTATGTTCAAGTAGTAAGAGTAAATAGTAGATACATAGATAGGTACTGTCATTTACTCATTGTAGGTAACAAGTTGGGTTATACTAGGCAGGAATTTAGCCCGAATTCTTTTGACAATGCGAATTTTTCCTTCAGAATGTTCGTGCATGCATGGACAATTTTAACGCTAATACTCACTTACCTACTTTTTTTTTACTTGCAATGGTACTAGGCAGGAATTTAGCCCGAATTCTTTTGACAGTGCGAATTTTTCCTTCAGAATGTTCGTGCATGCATGGACAATTTTAACGCTAATACTCACTTACCTACTTTTTTTTTACTTGCAATGGAACCCATAAATGGAGGAGTTGCAGTTGGGTAAAAATTATGAATGAAAGGTCGATTCCTATATGTAAAAAGTTGTGGAAAATCCAAATCTGAAGTTAAAACTCCGAAAAAGTAACTTTAAAAGGTCGAAAATTCAATTTTCATTTGCCGATCTTGCAATGGGTATCCATAGGTGCCAAAAAAAGTGCTTACCAACTTGAACCACTTCTTATCATGATTTTGCTTGTAAATATCTAAAAAGCTGTAATCAAACTCTTCGAGATTTTCATGGGTGGGGACTGTATAATAGTATTTCTTATAGCTTATACCTATGCATGTATTACTGTTACACTGTACATATTGTTATTATTTGAGCTTTCTTAATTTCCTTTTTTTCGTGTCTTGCACTTTATATGCATAATAGAAAGTAAAAAGTTGTGGAAAATCCAAATCTGAAGTTAAAACTCCGAAAAAGTAACTTTAAAAGGTCGAAAATTCAATTTTCATTTGCCGATCTAATGAAAAAGTTCGAAGAGTAGTGACGTCAGACTTCAAGAAATGATGCGCAGACACGTATGCGCACAAACACATTAATGCGTTGCCTGCAAGGAAGTTTTGCTCAAGACAGTTGATGTGACGTCATCGCCTACAGGAGCGTATGCCGTGACGTCAGATTTCAAGATTTACCGGTATTTTTTAAATGAATTTATCTCGGGCTTTTGAAGTCGTAGAAGAAAAAGAAAAATTCCCTAGTTCCCCATTTTTTCTGCTCTCTGACTTTGAAAACTCACCCGAGTCAGCGCAACTGCTCTATTGCCGAAATACCTACTTGTAAACCTCAGTTACAAAGTGTCTTTCAACCGGTATTTTTTAAATGGATTTATCTCGGGCTTTTGAAGTCGTAGAAGAAAAAGAAAAAATCTTTAGTTCCCATTTTTTTTTTGCTATCTGACTTTGAAAACTCACCCGAGTCAGCGCAACTGCTCTATTGCCGAAATACCTACTTGTAAACCTCAGTTACAAAGTGTCTTTCAGCCCTATCGAGGGACAAGGTATATGCTATTCTAATCAACTCTGTTTCTGTTCCACCCTAGGATCTCGTGTGGACAAACATTGGTTCGTGGTCAAAGACTCCTCCGTGATGTCTTTCACCCCTATCGAGGGATAAGGTATATATGCTATTCTAATCAACTCTGTTTCTGTTCCACCCTAGGATCTCGTGTGGACAAACATTGGTTCGTGGTCAAAGACTCCTCCGTGAAAACGGAACGCCTACTCACGCTCACACCTCGGAGTATCCAATGTGTTATTAACAATGATTCCGAGACTCGGAAAAGCATCATGGACCTGTTTCTGGCTCTTCAACATCCCTACATTTATCCCGTGCTCGATCTCGAGTTTGTAGAAGATGCCGCCAGAGATCGCGCGTATAACATCCTGGTCATCCCGTTCAATAGCAAGGGGCAAAACTTGTTTTGAATAACAGCCCAACCGAACATTTGTCGATCCTAGGTGTGGGATTCTCGTATAAGAAAGAAAGAGAGAGAGAGAAACTTTTTTGAACTTTATCTTTATTGACAACAATATAAATTTACAAAGCACCAAAGAGAGAGAGAGAGAGAACGATGCCAGCGGAATTCTTTCTGTTAAAATTACAACGTCCCTCATTTCATTTCTTTTCAGCGAGACTGAGCAGCAAGGGGAGTCTGAAAGATTTGATCTACAAAGTAAGTGATGGTCAGGCTGTTGGGTATTTTCTCGGAGCCTTCCTATCCCCAGGAAATAAAAGGCTCCTTAATTTTCAAGTTAGATTTCAAAGGAACCAACCGGTCTCTAACTTTGTTTGGCACCACTTACTGCAGCAACTATCCGATTTAATGTGATTTAAGAATTAAAAGGAAATAAAAGGCTCCTTAATTTTCAAGTGAGATTTCAAAGGAACCAACCAACCGGTCTCTAACTTTGTTTGGCACCACTTACTGCAGCAACTATCCGATTTAATGTGATTTAAGAATTAAAAAGCTAGCGATTGGGAATTAAAAGGCTCCTTAATTTTCAAGTGAGATTTCAAAGGAACCAACCGGTCTCTAACTTTGTTTGGCACCACTTACTGCAGCAACTATCCGATTTAATGTGATTTAAGAATTAAAAAGCTAGCGATTTACAAAGATTTTTGGTGACTTTAAACAGGTGATGTGTGAGTTAAAGTGTACTATGATTGAATTTTCAGAGTTGCTGGCATAACGACTGGGCGGATAAGTACGGACGTCGCAGTGACGGCTTACCACTAAGTCAGGTACAAAGACTAGGACGGCAAATTCTCGAAGCTCTCGTGTTTCTGAAAGAGAGAGGCTTTCCTCCCTGTTGTCATCTTCACACGGGTAACATTATCCTTCAGAATGGGGTGGCCAGACTGAGTGGCTTGGAGAATGCACTGATGGGCTACACGTCCAGAATTCAGCCTATGATCTGCAAGAGTCATCATGTTATAGCGGATTCAACCAGTACGGATATCATCTGTTTCGGTAGGTGGACCCTCTTTGTATTAGTTCTTATGAAGATTCCGGAAAAACCCATAGTTCACGGTGCATACCGTACCGTGTGCAATAATCTAACAAACCAGAAGGAATCAGCAAATTCCTTCCGGTTTGTTAGATTATTGCACACGGTACTGTATGCAGAAGGAATCGGACATACATGTCCACCTCTTGTCAAAAGTTCTCAATTACTGTAAACGTAATTATTTTGTACGTGATGTAAGTGATTTTAGTTGTTTTACCAGGTGTCGTGTATAATTTTACACGTTATCCAACTAATTAAAGCGCTCCACTCCGCTAAGTAAAGAAAATTTGACCGCGCTACTAGAGTTATCTGTTTCGGTAGGTGGACCCTCTTTGTATTAGTTCTTATGAAGATTCCGGAAAAAACCCACAGTTCACGGTGCATACCGTACCGTGTGCAATAATCTAACAAACCAGAAGGAATCAGCAAGTTCCTTCCGGTTTGTTAGATTATTGCACACCGTACTGTATGCAGAAGGAATCGGACATACATGTCTACCTCTTGTCAAAAGTTCTCAATTACTGAAAACATAATTATTTTGTACATGATTTAAGTTGTTTTACTGGGTGTCGTGTATAATTTTACACGTTATCCAACCAATTAAAGCGCTCCACTCCGCCAAGTAAAGAAAATTTGACCGCGCTACTAGAGTTCTGTTAACATTTGTAAGTGATCTACATATATATTATAATCCTCTTCCCTCGCCAGGTCACGTGTTATTCGAGATGAGCGCAGGCTACGAGTTGACCACGCCTCATCCTAACTCAGTGTCGTGCATCATCGTAAAACGGTTTAAGTCTTTCGATGTGCACGACGTTTTTGAAGTGCTTTCTGCTGCTTAATTGACCCTCTATCTCATAATTCACATCAGAAATTACTCTGGTTACTGTAAGTGGACCATGATACTTGAACTCTAACTTATCAAGTAACACTGACAAAACACCATATCTAGAGGACGCCACAGGACGCTCAGAGGACACCTCCAGGGAACACCAAAAGGCGTGGCACGACTCGTGCAACAGGCTACCACGAGAAGAGAGAAACAAGGGACCAGGGCAGGCCACCAAAGAAGAGAGAGGGGACAACAACTGCCCTGTAAATTAAAATTGCTATGTAGAATTTAAGTGCCATGTAAAATATATAACTGTAATATAAAAAAAAAAAAAAAAATCCGGAATAATAGATTGTATGATCATCCATGTTACACTGACCGCTACCTCTCCAGCGAACTTCACTGCAGCCTAGAATATTAATATTGATTCTTTTCATTTCTTCTAAGATGTTATTTGTCTTGCCAGCTTGATACATACTTCGAACGTTCCACGTTCCAATCTTCAGTTCGGTTTTTAGGTTGTGGACATTTATTGTTGTTAGCTGCCGGCGGATTCTTCGCACCCTCTCCCCACTTAAGTGGTACCCGGAACTGAGGGCCGTTGGATAGATTGTTTGTGCCATAATAGATGTCCTGGAGAGAAGGTGATAGTGGCTGCTAGTTTCTCCTTGCTTTGCTGCCATGAATAATGAAAATTAGAAATCCTGTGAGGGATTAGAAATACAAGAGGTTGGCCAAGAAAATGCCGATAGGAAAAGAAAAAGAGAAGAGGAACTGTCTCAAGACTAGTAGAAACAAAGGCAGTCCCAGCTCAGTTATCTCGGAATCGCTAATTCCTGTACTCACAAGATACGAGCCCTTCAGGTTTCTTCACTTATACAGTATGTTTTACGTGAGGTGGCCACCTCGTAACTTTTGAACGGCTGAGAATACTTAAATTCTGTAAAGAGTTAGAAATTGGTCATTATAAAATAAATAAATAAATTATACAATTAAAAAGTTCGTTAGAAAACATAAAAAGTGAGCTTTACAAAGTTTCAAAAGTGTCAACGACTGGTCCAGGAAAATTGTGCGACGTCAAAATATGTTTTACCCTGAGACTTATTTTTGTGATTTACATCCTAGTAATATTAAGGAGTTCCAAACTTTTGGAACATGTAAACTATGTAGTAGTTCTGTGAACTGTAGACCTCACTCAGACTATTTTGCTCAAGCTGAGTCGAAACGAAGGTACGAATGAAATAATGAATGTATCCCATGATTCCCATGTACCCATCGAAATAGGATTTAAAGAATTTGACCTTTTTTAAAACTATTGATTTACCAAGAATAAAATTGGGGTCTTAAACATTTTTTTTTTTTTTTTTTTTTTTTTTTTTTAAAAAAAAAGGCCACCAAGGAAGAGAGAGGGGACAACAACTGCCCTGTAAATTAAAATTGCTATGTAGAATTTAAGTGCCATGTAAAATATATAACTGTAATATAAATAAAAATAAATAAAGAGAGGAAAAGAGCGCACAGGGGCAAACAGGGAGCTTTTTGGGGGCAAAGCTCCAGTAGGCGGGGGAAGTGTAGCAGGGCCCAAAGTCTGACATCATCAGAACCGAAGATATCAGACCGAAGCCTAGATCCATCAAAATTTGAAGAAAGAAAAAAAAAAAAGAAATATGAATGATTTTGTATGATTTGAGAGTTTTTGAGGTCACTGAATCCCAATATGATAACTTGATAACCGATTTAAATAATAATAATAATAAATAAAATAAAAAAAAAATTGAAACATTCTGTATAGGGATAATAGGGCCCAGAAAGGGACTATCATTATCAATATAAAATAATGTGCTAAATCCGAATATGGTAGATGAAATCTAAACCTAACCTAACTCCCATAATAAATGTTAGAAAGATCGTCGAGAAAATAGCAAAAACTAATCCGCGAAAACGCGAAAAAAACGCCATTTTCGAATCAACCAAGTTACCAAGAAATCCGTTATAGTTATAATACCCATTCGAATTCAGCGACCTCGAAAACCCCCGAATCAAACCAAATGTTTTATAGTTCTTCTTTTCAAAGTTTTGAAACAAAGTGCATGCAAAAGCCCATATAAACTTCAAGCTTGTTGTGCCATGGGTTAACTTTTTCTGATTGAACAGATTTAGACAGAATCACCTTGTATTTGACAATATCAGCGAAGCGGTTTTAGGTTAATTTGTCAATGATTTTGTGAGAGGTCTAGTGTATAGTTTATCATACCTTTACTCATGTCTATTTTATTGAAATGTTTCAGGCCGAATTAAGACTGTAACTAATCACACGCTGATCGTTCTTGTAAGTTCTGCAACCCCATATGTAGAGCTAAACAATGAAATTAAAGATAAAATCAAACTTGTAATGGCCAAAAGATACAATGGAGATAATAAAGCATTGGATCTCTCCAAGTTCTATGCTGATCCAGACTTTGTGGAAGCAAATATGTTTGTTCCTCTTGATAGATCCAATGTAATGACAAGTGTAAGTAATCCGCCAAATAGTTCTGTTGGTCCGAAATTACCAATTAGTCCGTCCTTCCTTTATTATTACTTTTACTTTTTATAATACTAGCCGAAATCCGTCGCTTCGTAGTAAATCCTTAAGGCATGGCTGTTCAGGTCACTCATTTATTTAGTGGTCTTGCTCGGCGTAGCTTAACAAAAACGAACCGGAAAATAGCCTATAACCTTCACGGGAGTGCAACCAATAAGTTAACATAAAGCCAAAAAAAACTGGTTTTTGGGGGATTTTTTTCACATTTTCTCACACAAATGAGCTTTGATCTCGAAATTTGTCGCGACGACCTATGACGGAAGAGAAATGTTCCGCTCTCGACCAAGATTTTGAGTTTCGTTTATGTTTTTAGTTTGATAACTATGCAGCTAATAGGTAATAGGGAATGCGCAGCGCGACCGTATTTTTTATTTTCTACAAGTTTGGCCATGCCTAGTATTCAGCTAGTATCTAGATAAAAACACAACCCCGACCGAAACTTCTTTTCATGTTGAAATTTGAATTCATATTTCAGGTGTGCAATATCGGGATGATTCAGCTAGTATCTAGATAAAAACACAACCCCGACCGAAACTTCTTTTCATGTTGAAATTTGAATTCATATTTCAGGTGTGCAATATTATCAATGAGAATCTACCGGACCTCTTTGCACTAAATCTTTCTGAAAACAAACTCTACTATCCTGAAAGTTTAATCTCATTGGCCAAAGTCATTCCTCGAGTTAAAATACTCTATCTGGCCCACAACAATATCAAGGTATGTATGTAATTTTTATTAAATTTGCAGTTTGTTAGGTCCAACACTTCAAAACATGGTAATAGTAATAATATTACTTTTATTCAACAATAGTAAAAAATTAACACGATTAATAAGGTCTCGCTGGAGGACGTAAAACTGAGACAAAATCGGCCTTGTCAAGCCACAGTTAATAACAGTGGCTCTTTTGGGGGACCTGAATGAGACTACGGTCGGCTGTAGGCTGTAGGTATCTTGCGTACTATTACAAATTTAACCTTTTAGTTGCGTACTAGAATATAACACAAAAAGTTGATAATTTCTGAAAGATCTAGATGTGTAGGTACTACCTAACCCTATAATTCCCCGAAAGTTGATCAATTGTGAAAGTTCTTTTCGCGTGCTATCTAACACTATCATCCCCAGAAAGTTGATCATTTGTGAAAGTTCTTTTCACGTGCTACCTAACCCTATCATTCCAAGAAAGTTGATCATTTGCGAAAGTTTTTTTTTGCGTTCTAGAAAATTCTTTCGTGGCGTGGGATAAAAAAGGGATATTTTCTGTGGGACCAAATTTTGAGAGGTATTTTTCGCTGTCTACCTGTTATTATCCAGTACGCAAGTAGTACATCTTTAGTACGCAAGTAGTACTGTCTACCTGAAAATTTAGTACGCAACTAGTACTGCAGTACGCAAGTAGTAAACACCGCTACGGTCAAGTCCATCGCAGGAGGTAGGGTGTAACGACATAATATGTAGATCAGTTGCGCTTACTTGGGTGATGTTTCAAAGTCATAGAGGAGGAAAAATGAGGACCAACGGAATTTTTCTTTTTCTTCTACGAAATTAATTATTTATTATAAAAAAATTAACCACTTTTACCATGCCAGAGGAAGGACATTTTCGTCTGTAACATTTCAACACGACCTTGACACTTAATAACTTTTCGATTCCCGGCGACCCGGGTTCGATTCCCGGCGGAGTCAAGAAATTTGTATCATGCAAATGATTGATTCCGTGACTGGCTGTTGCGGGGCCCACTCAGCGAACAACAAAAATTTAAACAACCTCCAATGTATAATCAGAAAGATAAGAGAAGAAGAAGAAATTTCCTCTCCCTTAATATTTCCTTTCTACTTTCCTCTCTCATCTAGTTGCAAAATAGTAGCAGGCCAGAGGAAGCATAAATTTCTGGGGACACACCTTTAACGTCCAAAATATACCAAAGTTTGATTTAAAAATTTAAACAAATCTTTATGCTTAAAAGCTTTGTTTTAGCTATTGTATACAGTAAAATTGAATGAACTATTTTTAAAGGTAGTACCTATACTATATTACAGTTTGAAAAAATCAAAAACCAGTTGCAACAACGTAAAAGACGGATATTTCACTGTTTTCTCTGCTCATAACTTGAAAAATAAACAATTTTTTTCTATTATTTTTGTTGGGCCAATTGCAAAACAATGTGTACTTTCTATTAAACGGGAGTAAAAAATCATGTTTTAATTTCTAGTTGTGTTTTTTGCCTGCGACAGCGAAATACGCTGTTTGAAAATATTTACCCACATGGTGTATGATTCAAATTCTACATAACTTTCAAACCATGAATTCCGTTTTGGATTTGAATCTACTCCTCTTTTGGAGCTCCGAAAACCGAATTCTCCGGAGATCCAACAAATCCGGATCTTCTGATAATTAATAGCTCTATGATGAATATAGCAACAGTATGTATTTTATTGAATAATCTTTTTTTTTTTTTTTGTTCACAATAATTTTATTTTGAACATACAAGTAGTACCTAGGTAGGTACATAAAAATTTACAATTGAACTTCACAAAGCGTGCTAGTGATTTTAATCCAAATTTTTAGTAAGTAGGTAAAGTAGGTATTATTTTATCATCATTTTTTATGTATGTACCTATTGTAACATTTCAGTTATTGCTGTGTTTTGGATTATTATACATTTTCTCAAATACAGTGTTGAAAGGATACCAAGATATATCGATTTAATAAATACCGGTAAATCGTGAAGTTTGACGTCACGGCATACACTCCCGTAGGCAATGACGTCATAATTCATGACTCCCGCTTCGTTTGTTTGTGCGCAAGCGTTTCTGCGCAGTTTGACGTGAAATCTGATAAACAAATCTTTATGCTTAAAAGCTTTGTTTTAGCTATTGTATACAGTAAAATTGAATGAACTATTAGACAGATTTCGCAACGCATTTTTTTTGGGGATCGTGACGATGCTCGACGAGTTTTGGTTTCTGCGCATGACAACTCTTTGAATATTTTCATTAGAACGGCAAATAAAAATTGAAAGTTACTTTTTCGGAGTTTCGACCTCGCATGGGTTAGAGATATCTAGGTATGACGTCAGCGTCCGATACAGTGTTGCCGCTACGAGTCAAATGACTCGGTCGGGATGCGCCGGGTTTCTATCGTATCTTCGAAACTACTGTACGGAATTTCCTCTTTTTTTTCCAATATTTTTTTTTTTTTTTTTAAAAAAGACGGATATTTCACTGTTTTCTCTGCTCATAACTTGAAAAATAAACAATTTTTTTCTATTATTTTTGTTGGGCCAATTGCAAAACAATGTGTACTTTCTATTAAACGGGAGTAAAAAATCATGTTTTAATTTCTAGTTGTGTTTTTTGCCTGCGACAGCGAAATACGCTGTTTGAAAATATTTACCCACATGGTGTATGATTCAAATTCTACATAACTTTCAAACCATGAATTCCGTTTTGGATTTGAATCTACTCCTCTTTTGGAGCTCCGAAAACCGAATTCTCCGGAGATCCAACAAATCCGGATCTTCTGATAATTAATAGCTCTATGATGAATATAGCAACAGTATGTATTTGAAACCATTTTTTTGGGGGTGTAAGGGGAAAAAAGTTATAACCGATTTCTTAAAAGGCCGTGTAAAAAAAAAAAAAAAAAAAAAAAATGGCGGATATCTCCGTTGTTATGGGGATTTCGAAAAAGTGGTCGGGGAACTTTTTGTAGCCCTTGACCTGTAGTAATCGCCATTTTCGGGTTGACATCGATTAATGCAACACCCTCTATACTGCATAGCAGACGCGTTTCAAATTATTGAAAACGTTCATGAGATGGCGGAGCTTACTCTAAATGTAAAGTAGAAAAAACATTTCCTCCTAGTCAATCTTTGACTTTAACGATTCATCGTGTTTGTTTGTTTTTTGTCAAGAAAATGTCCAGGCATTTGGGCAGACGTTTAAATTATTTTATTTTTGTAATTAGGATTTGGCAACCATCAGGACACTGGAATCCCTATCCAACTTGGAGGAATTGCGGCTTGAGAAAAATCCTTGGACAGAATGTTTTAATGAGCAAGATGCTTATACAAGTGAAGTGCGTAAAATATTTCCCAAGCTACTCAAATTAGATGACATTCAGCTGCCGCCACCTATCGTGTTCGACCTGGAAGATAATATTGAATTGCCCAAACCTCAAGGTAGTTTCCTGTGTCACCCAGAAGCGAGGGATATTCTGCGGGCTTTCCTCGAACAATACTTTGCCTTGTTTGATACCGAAAGCCGTGCTGGTTTGATAGATGCTTATCACGAAAATGCCCAGTATTCTCTTGTTGTTACTCAAGGTGAGTGGATTTGACGTGTAATTCTAATAGTGGTTCAGTGAGCTATACAATTTGTTCATAAAAAGGGCCTGTACGGCCCCCTAAAAAGGTACAGTACAGAGTCTAGCTGAAAATGATTTGAGCAAATATCTCTTATGTTTAGCGAATTGCATCCAGATCGCAGAAACCGTTTCAGTGTCGTACTGAAGAAAAATTCAAACTTAACCACATCATCGCGCTTCGTTAGTAGGTAGTAGATCTAAATTCCCTGTGTGGATAGGTATTTTAGCAAGTAAAATAAATTTCTTCTAAACTTAAATTATGTTAGTAGGTACTTTAAGAGAGATAAAACGCCAAGTATTTTCCATGTTACAAAGTATAAACCTAGAATATTAATCGATGCGTCATTGGCATTAGGCCGCTAGTAGGTAGTAGGTTAACGTCTAGAATTACTGGAGCTAAATATTTAGATACTATATTCTTATAGTGGCTCGCTATGCTTGCCCATTGTTTAGTTGCTTAAACGTTTACCTAGTCCTATAGCACTGATGTGGGTCATTTTTTCTTCTGCCTCACATACAGGGTGTCCCAGAATCTATACTTACCTTAATTATCTAGGACCCTATTTGAAATTGCAAAAAAAGAGAGAGAGAAAAAAAAACACGTACCTACTTCTTTGATTTTTGATGCGAATATTTTGGCAATGTTGCGATGCACAAAAAGTCCGCAAATTGGGTAACAACTTTGGTTTTTTAAAGGAGAACCCCTAGTTTTCCTTGTATATTCGTTTTCTACGTTAAATTTAAAGTATAAGTTGTTCCATTATACCAACAGTTTAATAGAGCACCTCTTTATTGTTGTAATTTTTGTTTGTAACTTAATTATAAACAAAAGTAAGCAAAGTAAACAAATTACAAATTAAAAGATCTGAAAGAGAAGAAGAGTTAAAGAAGAAGGAGACAAAAGAAAAGAACAGATGAAAAGGGGGAAAAAAGATGGGAATGATGATGAGAACATTCACTCACACATTCATTCACACTACACGGTTAAGGAAGTTAGGAGGGATTGATAGGAGGAGATGGATAAGGATCAAAGTCGAATGGTTTTGTTCCCAACTGCCTCTGTCATTAAGGTTTTGAAGGCAAATCATGTTGTTTTTTACTTCTAAATCTTGTGGTAATATGTATGTACTAGCGCTAGTTCATCCCGAGGCATGGCCAAACTTGTAGAAAAGGCATGGCCGAACTTGTAGAAAATAATAAAAATACGGTCGCGCTGCGCGCTCCCTATTAGCTGCATAGTTATCAAACTAAAAACATAAACGAAACTCAAAATGTTGGTCGAGAGCGGAACATTTCTCTCCCGCAGTCTCTGCACTCTGTGTATTTCTTATGGAGATTTTAGCGATCAAAATATGATCATATCTCAGGATCGGTTTAGATTTTCGCAAAATCTTTTCTTATTGCACACCTAGACCATAAAAGGAATTTTCTTACCAAATTTCAGCTTTCTATGTGTTGTGGTTCTGGAGATAGAGCGATCAGTGTGTGAAATATGAAATATGAAATGTGAATGAGTGAATGGATCTTGATTTTATAATATGAGATAAGATTACTTTTCCAATTAATTTTTCAACCGAACATCGCGAACCGTTAAAAATGAAGTGAATTGAAAAAGAAATATGTATCACCCATTATGCGCTTATTTAGGTGACTTTTATCGGGACGTCACAATTGTTTGAACTTTTTAATTAAAAGGAACGGCAAATACAAATGATTTTTCGATCTTTTAAAAATACTTCTCCGGAGTTTTGAATTTTACGTGAAAATCGACCTTGTATTAATAATTTTTACTCAAATACATACTCGTACATATTATTCTAAAATTTGTGAGAAAAAGGGCAAAAATAGCAGCAAGCGGCCCGATACCAAAAATGAATATGGCCTTGTTAATTATGAACCGTTCTTCTTTTCCTGTCTTTTCTTTAAAATCCAATACTTAGCTGCGAGAGAGTGGTTGTCTAAAACATATACATGGGTAAATATTTTTAAATGGCGTATTTTTAGGGGTGTTTTTGTCTCGAGTGGAATTTTAATAATGAACAAAAATAAATGGTTAAATTTGGTTGAGAATAGGTAAATATATCGATTAATGATGGGTGCCCTTCAAAAATCCTCATTTTTAACTTGTTTTTACGGGTGTTTCAAAATATAGGTGCCAGAGGAAAGACATAAACATGTAAACAAGTGTTATTTGTAGTAAAAAAAAAAAATAAAATAAAATAATGGAATGTTTTATTTCCCAATACAATATGTTCAAATGAAAAAGGCTCAATTGATTTGTAAAAAAAATTGTATTTTAGTTTCAAGCTGAAATGAGATAAAAGAGAAATCAAGATAATTAGAAATATTAATACTGTCAACATTATCAACATATCCTTCTGAGGTGTTTTTTCATTGTTTTCGGTGTGCTGATTCACTCATTGTCTTGAAAATGTCCTTCCTCTGGCATGACACTTCACCATTATTCTAATTTATAAGAGCTTTGTATTGAAAATAATTTCAAACACCAATCGGAAAACGTAGAAAACATGCAAATAAAGTAACTAATGCTAATTAATTATTTATTATAAAAAAATTAACCACTTTTACCATGCCAGAGGAAGGACATTTTCGTCTGTAACATTTCAACACGACCTTGACACTTAATAACTTTTGAACAACAAAAATTTAAACAAACCTCCAAATGTATAAATCAGAAAGATAAGAGAAGAAGAAGAAATTTCTCTTCCTTAAATATTTCCTTTCTACTTTCTCTCTCATCTAGTTGCAAAATAGTAGCAGGCCAGAGAAGCATGAATATTCTGGGGACACACCTTTAACGTCCAAAATATACCAAAATTTGATTAAAAAAATTAAACAAATCTTTATGCTTATAAACCTTTGTTTTAGCTATTGTATACAGTAAAATTGAATGAACTATTTTTAAAGGTAGTACCTATACTATATTACAGTTTGAAAAAATCAAAAACCAGTTGCAACAACGTAAAAGACGGATATTTCACTGTTTTCTCTGCTCATAACTTGAAAAATAAACAATTTTTTTCTATTATTTTTGTTGGGCCAATTGCAAAACAATGTGTACTTTCTATTAAACGGGAGTAAAAAATCATGTTTTAATTTCTAGTTGTGTTTTTTGCCTGCGACAGCGAAATACGCTGTTTGAAAATATTTACCCACATGGTGTATGATTCAAATTCTACATAACTTTCAAACCATGAATTCCGTTTTGGATTTGAATCTACTCCTCTTTTGGAGCTCCGAAAACCGAATTCTCCGGAGATCCAACAAATCCGGATCTTCTGATAATTAATAGCTCTATGATGAATATAGCAACAGTATGTATTTTATTGAATAATCTTTTTTTTTTTTTTAGGTCTAGGGAACAACCATCTCTTGAATAATATGCTTGCCAACAGTCGTAACTTGTTGAGAATAGAAGAACCTCAACGCCAGAAATCTCTCCTCTCCGTTGGCAAGGCTGATATCCTGCGCGCTCTACGTTTTCTACCAGCCACGAAACATGATCTTCTCTCGTTTACATGTGATTGTCCATTGTATACGCCAGGTCTGATCCAGTTCAGTGTATGTGGACTGTATGAGGAAATCACGACAGGGACAAAGAACAAGTCCAAGCTTATCCGAGCTTTCAATCGAGCATTCCTATTGGTTCCTCGTAGTGGAGGAGGATTCGCCATTACCAACGACCAGCTGTTTATAACAAGTGCCACACCAGAGCAAGCTGAGAAAGCGTTCAGTAGTCAAGTGACAGCATCAGAGTCGACGTGTTCTACTCCTGTGTCTAATGAGATACTGATCAAACAGAACATGGTCAAAGCATTGTCTCAAGTGTCGGGGATGAATTTGAACTTTTCAGAAAAGTGTTTGAACGAAGTTCAATGGGATTATGATCAGGCTGTTACGATTTTCAACCAACTCAAAGCCAAAAATGCACTTCCTAGCGAAGCTTTTATTTGAGACTCCGACATTCTTTATATAGTCTCTGTTCTTCAGCAAAAGAATACAGTTAATTATGTGTTCTGTTGAAACTCAAACAAGTCAGAAGAAAACAAATACAAGGAGTGAGCAATAACATAGTCAAGTGTTTAATACAAACAAGGATGACGAAGATCCGTATCATTAGGTACGGAGGTTGCTAATCGTTAGCCACTTGAACATCTTTATTTACCTCTTCTGTACTCATCATCGTCTATATACCTTCAACTTATCAGGATGGTTTACACCTGGATACTTTGGTCCTGAGTCGATTTTGTACATCTAAAAAGCCCTCCTAAAACTTGCGTTGAAATGCTACCTAATTTAATCCTTATATTTATGTAGATACTACGTAATTTTTTTATAATAATTTTATGTACATATGTGTTATCTATAAATTCTTTGTCCATAATTATGTATTATGTTGGGGATAATACCGGAGAGCGGGTAAACTATTATTTCCCTGTACTATTACCCGAAAATGCTCTAGAAGGGAGATTTTTTCTAGGTTTTGCCGGGAAATCGTAGGTTTATCCTCCTTCCGGTCTTATCCCGTTATATATATTATTTATTATCAGTATTTTTTGTAAATAAGGAAAAAAAAGTGAGGTATACAATTTCATTTAAAGGCTATTTAAACATCATTCAAAATAATAATTAAAATGGTACTGATTTTGAACAGGAAGAGAGAGAGAGGAGAGAAGAGAGAGATTGGTAATATTTCCCTGGTTTCTTTTTCACCATTTTCTTATCTTTTCCTACATGCAAAATTCCTAAGCACTTAAAACGTGGAATGCAAGAAACAATTAGCATTCCTGTTCCTGTCTATGGACCTAGTAAGGTTTAAAAGACGCATGTCTATGCTGACAGTCGAATAATCTACGTAGAATTATTGACATGCAAAACGTCTTTATCTATGTTATCAGTGCGATTCAAACAAGCATAGATAGAATTCTCCTCCTACCTCTTCTTCTTCTAACAAACCAACCGTGTGCATTAAAACTGGGTTTGGTTTCCTTACAAGTTCCTATGAGTTTTGTTTGATTTCTATTTGATAATGTGGGTCATTTTTGATGGTGTTGAAAATGATGTGCTGCGTGGGTGTGTTCTTTAATTATTTCCTAATAAATTATTGATGATGAAGCTTTAAATGAATAAATACCTACACTTATTTATATAAAAAAAGAAAAATAGTAATATACAAATATATATAATAATGTAAAAACGTTGACAATTTTATACTAATTAAAGTTCTAAATTATGTAGTTGTAGGTGTATTAATAAGATAAAATCAACTTGTATTAAAATCAATATTTAGAATTGACTCCAACTGGACAAGCAACTCTACCTGTAACAGATACATATAATAGAGGGTGTTTCAAAGAAGAAGAAAAAGAAGAAAAAAGCCTAGTAACCACCGTAAACATTTGTTTCCCAACAGTTGCGCGGTTGCGAAATTAATGTTTCTAATGTTAAGCAACTTTCAAAGCCTAGTAACCACCGTAAACATTTGTTTCCCAACAGTTGCGCGGTTGCGAAATTAATGTTTCTAATGTTAAGCAACTTTCAAATGAAATCTTTTATATACTAAAGCCAAGAAAAATGTTTCAGAAACAAGTCTTGAGGGAAAAAAGTTGCTGGATTGTTGCAAAATCATTTCTGCACTATTGAGAAACAATGTTTCTGATTAAAATGATGCTGGTGGTACTAGGGTTGAGAAAGTGCTGGAAGTCGCATGTAAAGACATTTTACTTGGTCCTGCTTTCGGCAGATTCCGCACGCCCAACTTATTACATTAGATAGTAAATTTATTGGACAATTCCACATATAAAATTTGGAGAAAAAATTCCTCTATAAAACTGAAACTCGCCGAAAAGCTTGAATTTTTCACTTTTTTTTTTTGAAATACCTACTGTTGTATGTGATAATTTTGAATGCTATTGATGGCGAAGTGATGAATAAGAATAAGGCCCCCGGCGCTGACCGAATACCGGGGATCGCCATCAAGAAAACCATGGATCAAGTGGCCCCGGCATCCTATCGGAGCTGACCAACTCTTGTCTCGAGGCAGGGTACTTTCCGTCGGGCTGGAAAGTTGGGCTTCTCAAGCACATAATCAAAGGCCCCGAGCGCGACCCGGCGCAGATCAAGTCGTTTTGACCGCTGACCCTGGGTGAATTCTCGAAGATCCTGGAGAGAATCATCAAGGCGAAGATCCATGCCGAACTCGGCGATGAAAACCCCTTCCACGAATACCAGTATGGATACACAAGAGGCAAGGCACGGTAGACGCCATGCACAGGCTGAAAACCCTAATTGACGGTAGCACAGCGAAACACAAGATGGGTATATTCCTGGACATGGCGGGTGCCTTCGACAATGTTCAATGGCCGAACTTGTTGGAGGCGTTGAAAAGACCTGGACTGTCGGTGGGACTACTGGAGATGCTTGCAAGCTACTTCACCGGCAGGCTGGTCGTGATGACGGCCGAGAGGGGCACAGCGAGAAAGGTGCCAACCCAAGACTACCCCAAGGCTCGATTCTCGGTCCAGACTACTGGAACTACGTCATGGATGAACTCCTAAACCAAGCGTATCCGGATGGTTGTGAGATCCAGGCGTACGCCGATGACGTGGCCATACTGGTAACGGGTAGGTCACGCACTCAAGTCGAGGAAAGAGCGATTGAAGCGATGGAGACAGTTCAGGTTTGGCTAACGAGGAATCGAATTCAGTTGAGCATCGACAAGTGCTGCTACGTGCTGTTCGGCAATAGTTTGAGTCGCGACCAGACCGTTGGATTTAGCGGCGGCAGAATCCATCGCACGCGGTGCACCAAATACCTCGGTGTCTGGTGGGACGAAAAGCTCACGTTCGAAACGCATGTAGAAAAAACGTGCCAATCAGCCCGTAAGGGCTTTTCGTGGCTAAGGAGGCACGTCGAGCTCAACTGGAGCGATCCACCTCAAAGTATGCGATTGATATACGAAGGCGCAACCCTGCCCAAGGTGTTGTATGGGATTGGAGTTTGGGGCGACGCGCTCTCGCGAGTGAAGGTTAGGCGAAGACTCCTGACCTTGCAGCGTCACTGTGGGATCGGAATTGCGGGATGCAAGTTCTCGGTCAGTCACTCAGTGAGACAACTGCTTGCGTCAGAACCACCACTGGACTTGGTGGCGCAAAAGCGCGTTGTCATAGAAAGGCTGGATTCAGACGGGTACATACCTCGGGAGAGAGTACAGGAATTGACGAGAGAACGAACGTCAACGTGGTAAAAAGGAGCTTACGTGAGGCGACACTTGTCGAGTGGGAAAGTAGATGGCGAGATGATCCCCGTGGCCGCCACACGAGGAAGTACTTTCCCACCGTCTCGTCGAGAGTAGATTGGGCCTAATTTACGCGTCGGCTAACGGAGATCCTGACTGGGCATGGATTCTTTCGGGAATACAAGCACAGGATACTGCACGATGGCGATGGAAAATGCCCCGAATGCCCCCGGGAGCGCGCAGCGCGACCGTAAACAAGGGAGCGCGAAGCGCGACCCTATGCACAACCCCGCGAAGCCCCAGGAGCGCGCAGCGCGACCGTAAACAAGGGAGCGCGAAGCGCGACCCCATGCTTACCCCGCGAAGCCCCCGGGAGCGCGCAGCGCGACCCCATGCACAACCCCGCGAAGCCCCGGTAGCGCGCAGCGCGACCGTATACGCAACCCTGCGTAGCGAACACGCGAAGCCCCCGGGGGGTGGAGGGGGGCGAAGCCCTTCTCCCGAGCACGAAGTGCGAGTAATTAATAATAATATTAATAATAATAATTTATACTCGTTTTTCGATTGCAAATATTTCAATGGCTTACTTTCTGGTGTTCTCGTGTTGGTTGACCCAGCACCTAAATGGGAAGTATTGTGTCTCTTCTCGCCCATCTGATGAGAGGCATACTACGGGATGGGCATGCTACGACACAGGCCACAAGCGTCTAATGTAGCAGTTGATCCATTGCTACGAAATAAAAACGGCGGTGGAACACTCATCTTTAAAAATAATAATAATAATAATAATAATAATAATAATAATAATAATAATAATAATAATAATAATAATAATAATAATGCAATTCTGTGCCTACTTGGTGTGTTGTACTTGTACCACCAATACTCCCGTGTGCACAGTTTAAACATCCTAATTTTGCCATAGAGTTGCCGCTGTGTGGAGAGTGGAGACATTATGCTCTGTTTGTTTTGTGACTATGACCAAGATTACATTTCATTGCACATTCATATATTCAATCTTCAGAAATGAAAGACATTTAAGAATAGAAGATAAGGCATGTAATTTCATAATATTAAAAATACATGCATATTATGTAATTATGTATCATATTGGTTCAGTCTTTTCATTAGACCGATAATAAAATTTGTGACTAATTAAAAAAATGAGAGGTGTACTCTCCTGAGAAAAAAAAAAAAAAAAACTGCCAGGCCCTGTTCCACCGTTGTAACTTTTATTTATTGAATAAATATATATAAATAAATAAAAGTTACAAGTGCAAGTAAATAAGTAATACCAAATTTTATTTGTAAGCTACTTTTATTTACACGATGGCTGCTCTATTCAAGTGATTCTTTACTATTCCATACAATGCAATGGTGGAACATGATATTGTTGTATTGTTGTCAGAAATTCAGAATGGATTCTTTCATTAGTGAAGATTGTAAAACTTCGTACTTTAAGAATTTGTAAAATCTCGTCTAAATTGTTACTAATTCAATGGTTTAGTTTAAATTTGAATGATAATATACTCTAAAAATACATTTTTGACATTATTGCCCATTATATTATTAGTTATTAGTACCTATCTACAAGATTTTTGGGGGACATTTAATGGTGACCTTTGGAATTTTACCAGGTGTCCCCTTCAAGGTCATTTTAAGGTTAACTTTGATTTTTTAAAGGGAACTATATTTTTGAGGTCAGAAATGAAATTGGCAAAAAACAAAAAAAAAGTTCATTTTGTCTAAAACGTTTTTGATCCGATTTGAATCTTTCGAGATAAACGCGAAAAACCGTTGACTTTCAGTGCGAAGAATCCAGGTGTGTATTCAGATTGACGGAGACAACTGTGATCAGTAAAATAAGTGTAAAACCACATTTTTTTCTATTTAAGCGCTTTATTACTTTTAGGAAGGTCGTTCGCGCCGGTTTCCGGATATTTAGATCACATGAAGGAGATTTAATCGTTGTAGGTAGATGAAGAGAGAGTTGACTTCTTCATTTCTGTCATCCAGAGATGGAGGGGGTTGAAGGGAGGAGCGGACTTGGTCGTGTAGGCGGCAAGACAATAAGTGGCGGACGCTAAGAAGGTCTCCACACTGACAGAGAGGAGGGTCAGTTTTTGTAAAAAGGTGTTTGTGAGTAAGGCGAGTGTGGCCGATTCTCATTCTACTTTAAGGGCGCTCGCGCTCAGGTGTAGGACATCTCCGGATGGTCTTTATCCGAATCTCATGAAACTGAGTGTTCTTCTCTCATTCTACTTTAAGGGCGCTCGCGCTCAGGTGTAGGACATCTCCGGATGGTCTTTATCCGAATCTCATGAAACTGAGTGTTCTTCTCAGGTGTAGGACATCTCCGGATGGTCTTTATCCGAATCTCATGAAACTGAGTGTTCTTCTCTCATCCGGGCAACGTATTGATGGCCTTACTACCTAGGATTTTAGAGGTTGAAATGTAATTTGGATTTATGTTGCCGAAATCTAGATTCTGAAGTTGAAGCTTATTATTATTATCATTTATTCGTGTCGAAATCATGTTCTCCAGAGCTTCATGCACAGATACCTACTTTGGTTTATGATTTTTTTTTCAATTTCGAACATCCTTTTCCCTATGGTCTTCAACATTCAAAACCCTGCCATTTCATGGCCGTTCAAGATAATTACTTCAAATCTAACAAATATTGAACGTTAGAACATGGAGCAGTTTTTGGAATTTTCGCCATCCTCTGATCCAATTTGAACCAAAGATACAGGGGGTAACAAATGTCACTCAAATTCAAAAAAATTCAAATTGCGCACCGCAACAGCCATAGTGTGAACGGATCTTAACTTTTGAAAATGAAATTGGTCTTAAAAGAGCGTTAATATTGTCTTCTAT
>NW_007379433.1:0-2874 GCF_000475195.1 Diaphorina citri
CTTATGAAAAGATTGTTCAGTGTTACCTATGTGGGAGAGTTAGGTATTAAAAAGTTGCAACTAGATCTTCAAACTTGCAGCAGAATTATCTGAAAATCACAATGCTTTCTGAATTATGATAGGTATTTTTGTCTAGTCTAAAGAATTGTGGTTTCTTGTTCCAGGTAAAGAAGATATTCGGACCAAATTACCTTTTCACAAGGATTTCAAATAATTCCTCAAGCAAAACTTCAGGAAACAAAATGAGTAACCAAATCCAAATTTGGTATCTCTCCCACGTGATATTGGTATTATAATCCTCATATCAAGTATCAAGATTCGGGCATACTTGAACATTTTGTCACAAAGGTTTGTCACAAAGGATACCGAATATTATTCTTCCATTTTTGTGTCGGGTATTTCCGCTTTTGTGAGCATTTTCATGTTCAACAATATTTTGGATTAAAGATATCCGAGTTTCAGTTTTATCAACAGATGATGGTTCTGGCTATTGATCTGCTAATACCTCAGTACGTATATAATAGGTGAAGGTACGGACTCGTACCTTCACCCGATGATAAATTTTTGACATGCCTATATTAGATCAATCATTATTTAAAAATTTCAAAATAATATTTTCAGTTACTTATCAGTTAGTCTGTTAGTCGGTCTAAGAATATATCCTTGAATATCCCGATTTCAAAAGAACTCTGGGATGGATTTTGAGGTTTAATGCATCTGGAGCATTTCAAATAAAAATTTGTCTGTAGATTTTCACAGCAAACGCGATATTCCCCAACAACTAGGCCAATTTTCGCTTCTTCCTGCGTATTTCATAGAGTAGGTTATAGGTAGGTACATCCCCTTCATATGTACCTACTGATATTAACAAAACAGAGGTCCATAAATACCATCCCTGACTAGATCTCGAGACCATTTATTTTGATCAATTCTATTGTGACAAAATATTTTACATCTGAAGTGCCTACACAATACAATTTATCTCCTCTAAGAGAAGAAGAAGAGGAGCAGGCGAAGGAGGACGATGAAAAATCATAAATCAGAGTTTTATTGTAATCTGACAAAATTAAACTTTTGTGGGGATTACGAGAGAATTACGGACATGATTGTGGGTGTTCTCGTTCTCGCAATTTATCGAAAATCTGCTATCTTGTACCCACGGTATCTAATAAAGTTATGCTGTGTTCATGCGAGGGATTAGTCGTATGGTAGTTATTCAGACAAAAAGGAGTTTTCAAGCTACCAAAATTTCCTACATGGAAATTAAGCAGAGACCAAATTATGATCAGATGATGTACATAAATCGTATCAGTGTAGACGTTGCTTATTTAATTTGACACTTTGACAGTAATACGAATGAAAGCAAAAATTGATATGACATGGTTATCTACCAAAAAAGCTATAGGTATGATCGAGAACCTAAAGGTATCTGCATATAATTTAAATACCAATATTGGAAGGTCATTTTATTGAAGAGACATACCACTCTTTAATCCACTTTTAATCTCTTGTATAAAGCATGAATGACATTCTTTGAGAAAAGGACCCTGTGTGGATGTCATACAAGCTGATTGTAAAGAAGGTATCAGTTTAATAAAGACTGTTACAATTATGCGCATAGAGGAGATAAATTGTATTGTGTAGGCACTAACCTCCTCGTTAATACTCAATACACATAAAACGCCTGGTATACCTACTTGGTACAGAGTAGAACCGGTTTTATAGATGTTGTATATGTATAGCTGATTGCATACTCATCATTTATGTTCTAGTTTTGCGGAGCTTATTATTAAATTTATATTTAGAAAACTTTTAAATTTCAAATTTAATACGAATACATAACCATTTGTTATGTTGCGCCTTCAATGGACATAGAACGCAACTAACCTCCTCGTTAATACTCAATACACATAAAACGCCTGGTATACCTACTTGGTACAGAGTAGAACCGGTTTTATAGATGTTGTATTGTATGTATAGCTGATTGCATACTCGTCATTTATGTTCTAGTTTTGCGGAGCTTATTATTAAATTTATATTTAGAAAACTTTTAAATTTCAAATTGTTTATTTATGGTTTGTTCTTTGTTGTTTACTTTTAAACACACTTACCTGCTTATGAGCTAGCGATTTTACTTGCCAACTATTTGAAATCGACAGAATAAATGCATGTCTTGCATGCCTCAAAAAGTTCACAATCTAATAAAAGCACGATTTTCTGATAGCTCTGAAATTACGTTGATCGAATTATTAGAACGGTTAGTTTTTACAAGATAAATTTTAATTAATTTAATGAAGATATAAATTTCATAAAAATACTATAGGAGAGCGAAAAAAAAAGAGTAAACTTTGCAGGAAATAAATGAAGAAATTTAAAGAGTTGCAGGAAAGAAGAATGGGAATTTACGACCCTCTTTGGTTCCTCTCTAGTAACTTGAAAATGTGAAAATTTTCTCAATCTAAAAAGTAATAGAAAGTAAAAACTAAGCAACGTGAGAAGTAAGTCCTTACACGAACTAGGTAGGTATTTACACCAGAATTAATGAGAAATGGGGAATATGGGAGGTGAGAATGGGACATAAAAATGTGAGTTCCATCTTACTTAGGTAGAAATTTGTACTAGTCTCTCCCCTTTTTACGTGGCAAATCCCAACTAGGAAATTGGGTACGGTCTAGTTGTTTCGAGGACTGAAGATGCAGCGCTTTTGTATTTTAATTAAAGAGACTACAATAAATATTAACTTTAATAGTATAAATGTAATAAAACTTCCGTATAATATACAATAATTTTATTTTTTTCTTCTTCAACTTTTAAATTAGCTTTTAGTTTTGAACCCTTGCCAAAAGCTGTTCACTTTCCTTTTGCGTCGGCTCG
>NW_007379433.1:3978-53267 GCF_000475195.1 Diaphorina citri
TCGACCGCACCGAAACATTTATCCTTTTTTGTATAGGGAATTTCACTTCTTATAAAATGTATCTAGGGAAACTTTAAAAGAGGGTGCCATTAACCGTGTATGAACGCAAGTCTGTCAATTCCATTTGGTGTGATGACTGTGCACGTAGCACTCGAGTACCATCTAGTCTTTTAAGCCAAGTTTCAAGAGGTATTATTGGATTATCATACTGCATTAAAGCCGAGTATTCGTTGACGGAGTGCAGTGCAGGTACCTCATCGTCCGCGACCGGTAACGGCACTTAAGAAGAGACAAAATATACTCAAATGATGTTAGATATGCGAGCCGACGCAAAAGGAAAGTGAACAGCTTTTGGCAAGGGTTCAAAACTAAAAGCTAATTTAAAAGTTGAAGAAGAAAAAAATAAAATTATTGTATATTATACGGAAGTTTTATTACATTTATACTATTAAAGTTAATATTTATTGTAGTCTCTTTAATTAAAATACAAAAGCGCTGCATCTTCAGTCCTCGAAACAACTAGACCGTAAAAATACCTAATTTCCTAGTTAGGATTTGCCACGTAAAGAGGGGAGAGACTAGTACAAATTTCTACCTATGTAAGATGGAAGTCACATTTTTATGTCCCATTCTCACCTCCCATATTCCCCATTTCTCATTAATTCTGGTGTAAGTACCTACCTAGTTGGTGTAAGGACTTACTTCTCATTTTGCTTAGTTTTTTTACTTTCTATTACTTTTTAGATTGAGAAAATTTTCACATTTTCAAGTTACTAGAGAGGAACGAAAGAGGATCGTAAATTCCCATTCTTCTTTCCTGCAACTCTTTAAATTTCTTCATTTATTTCCTGCAAAGTTTACTCTTTTTTTTCGCTCTCCTGTAGTATTTTTATGAAATTTATATCTTCATTAAATTAATTAAAATTTATCTTGTAAAAACTAACGTTCTAATAATTCGATCAACGTAATTTCAGAGCTATCAGAAAATTGTGCTTTTATTAGATTGCGAACTTTTTGAGGCATGCAAGACATGCATTTATTCTGTTGATTTCAAATAATTGGCAAGTAAAATCGCAGGCTCATAAGCAGGTAAGTGTGTTTAAAAGTAAACAACAAATAAGAAACCATGAATAAACAATTTAATTATAAAAAAAAGATACCTTTGATTTGAAATTTAAAAGTTTTCTAAAATACAAATTTAATAATAAACTCCGCAAAATTAGAACATAAATGACGAGTATGCAATCAGCTATACATAATATACAACATCAATAAAACCGGTTCTACTCTGTACCAAGTATACCAGGCGTTTTATGTGTATTGAGTATTAACGAGGAGGTTAGTTGCGTTCTATGTCCATTGAAGGCATAACATAACAAATGGTTATGTGTATTCGTGTATTACTGTCAAAGTGTCAAATTAAATAAGCAACGTCTACACTGATACGATTTATGTACATGATCTGAACATAATTTGGACTCTGCTTAATTTCCATGTAGGAAATTTTGGTAGCTTGAAAACTCCTTTTTGTCTGAATAACTACCATATGACTGATCCCTCGCATGAACAGAGCATAACTTTATTAGATACATCTACCCTGGGTACAAGATAGCAGATTTTCGATAAATTGCGAGAACACCCACAATCATGTCCGTAATTCTCTCGTAATCCTCACAAAAGTTTAATTTTGTCAGATTACAATAAAACTCTGATTTATACTCACTCGAATTTTTGTGATGCGCGGTTTTCGCGGAATTCGCGAAAAACGCGAATCATAAAAGTGCTTATAAAGTACAAGTGTGACCTATCAAATCTGAGTGTTTTTTGTTCCCAAATCTTAAGGTCTCATTATTTTTTCAATTTGGTCCAATATTTCGCTGTTTGCGATTTTCGCGGTGTTCGCGAAATCCGCGAATCCTACATGTTTTCCAAAGGTACGTGTGTAACATATCAAATCATGCTATTTTTTACTTCGAAATCTTGTGGTGATATTATTTTTTCAATTCACTTCATTTTTGACTGTTCGCGGTGTTCGCGAAATTTGCGAATCCTATAATTTATTTAAAGGTACGTGTGTGACATATTTAATCATGTTGTTTTTTACTTCTAAATATTTTTGTGATATTATTTTTGGAATCTAATGCCTTTTTTTTACGTACCTTTAAATGAATTATAGGATTCGCGGATTTCGCGAACACCGCGAACAGTCAAAAATGAAGTGAATTGGACCAAATTCTCCTCCCCCTCCTCTTCTTTTTCTTCTTCTTCCTCGTCCTCCTGGAAAAACCTACTATAAAACTACTATGACACCGACTTATTGCTGCAATAAATATGTGCACAGAGGGAGAGAGGAAAGATAAGGAAAAATCAAATCATGTCCCTGGTAAGCCGGTAATTACTGAAGATTCTCTCCCTTGGTGGGGGACGCGCCACCCTCGTGTTATTTTGATTTATGGCCGACAGGACTCTAAACACCATCGCGGGAGAATTGATGATGATTTTATGTATCTCCTCCTGAGATTCCCATTTGTCGAATCCTTGGTCTTATGTTTATTTGTTTTTGGCTATGAAATCCTGGGGAGTGTTTGTCAAACCAAAAAGTGGTTTGATTTCAAAATTTCAAAGTTCATGAAAATCAGACCAGACAATCGCGAGTAATAGCGGAACAAATAAACACATAAACAAACATCTAAATCAAATGCAAAACGGTCGAGTTAAAACATAGACCTTCACTTCGTTCGGTCAATTAATGTAGGTACATAGGTAGATAGATAACTAACATAACTATTCAAAGTTATCTAATAACTATGTAGATACTCCCTTACTATTTGGACTTTCACGTCCTGTGTCATGGGATCCACATTAAAACCCCATTTAAAAATTAACCACATTTTTTCATTTGTAGCCTTTTTTTTACGAGGTTTGACAGAGGGAACTGTAACTGCTATGGTCTTATCGTCCCGAAATCGAAGAGGTAATTTTTTGGGTTTTGAATTTCCGTTTTTCCCTCCCTTGAGTCCCTCGATTTAACATTTTAAATTCCTATTATAATTATGCTTTTCCTCCATTTGTTTATCATTATTTCTCAAACCCTCAGAGCTTGAATATTCAAGCTACCTACAGAAGTGTAATTTTTGCTGATTGATTGATTAGATTTTTTCATAGTCCTTTTTCTAGTTCCCTCTTCAATGTGTTGCTCCATTTTTTTTTTTTTTTTTTTAGATTATGTCCTTTTTTGTAAGGAAGACAGGATGGGAGAAAGCCAGCCGTTCCGAGAACGAACATTATCCCATCAGGATAAAATCCGCCCCGGGCGTGAATCGAACCCGCGGCCTAGTGCTTACAAGGCAGACGTACTACCAACTAAGCTAACTAGGCTGGCAAGCCTTTTTTAGTATTACCTTTTTGACAAACGTAAGTACCATTTGATGCATGTAAGATAATTAGTGTAGTTAATTTACTGTTAAATTATTTTAGACCATAGAAACGACTAAATTCTACGAACTATCTACCAGCCACACTGTTTTCGCTTCTGTCTTCATCTGCATTCTGCATCCACCCCGGAGCGTCCCACTAGTGATTAAACACCAACCTTCATCATAACCTAAATACAAATAACACAGTTCAATAATTAAATTCTTAACTTCAAAGACAAAAATATCGAGTTTGTGTTTTTCCTGTCAGCTTCAGAGGGAGGATGAACCCAAAGGGTTGGCAATAATAAATATGTCCGGGTGTATATTTATGTAAATGTAATAGCAAATAAAAAATTTAAATGTTTCAATATAAGAAGGAGGGGTGGACGAATGTAGAGGACAGATCTCAAACAGGGTGTCCTCAATTAAATAGAAAAAACAGGGTGTCATGTCATCAATGATAGAAAAAACTGAAAAATCATCGCCTCTAGAAACTCTAGATGTTTTGAATTATGCTTAAAACGAACGAATGAAAATGATTATGACGATTAAAAAACGAATACTGGACACTGTGGACAGTTATATTTTCCTGGTGATCCATATCCATGCAGGTTCTGTGATAGCAATAAGGTCTCAAAAGCTCTGATTTTTCAGTTTGCCTAGAAAGGAAAATTTGGTGTCCGTCTGCAAAACTGTGCGGAAGAAACTTGGTAAACTAGGGAAAATTCTGATATCATACGCGATGTACTCGAGAGATTAAAACTAAATCACCGATTTTGCGTCATCTTGAAAAGAAAAATTCAAAGCTTAGTTCACCCAGTTTAAAGTTATTAAATAATGGAGTAAATAATTTTATAAAATATAAAAAAAAAGCGACAGGCAGAAGCATTGGAAACATTTAAAAAAGAACGAGGAACACAGAGAAGAAGAAGGGGATGTAGTTTTTTTCTTTTGAAATTCATTTAGCTGTGAAATTGCCGTTAGTGATACTGCGAGGCGCTAATGTAAACAAGCGCACCCGTTCCCCCTTTCCTGATCTCTTTTCCCGATTTTGTGGCTGTCATCTTTTTTATCCATCTCTCCGTTGAAAACATCTGTTTTATTTGTTTTTTATTATATCGATATCATTTATTAATACACTTTCTACAGCTTTTTGTCAACCGACTGTTATTTTTAGGGTGGCTGTCTTTGATGAAGTTATTGAAGACGCGTTCTTGAATCCTTTTGACGGGATCTTTGAACCGTAACAGTTGATCTCATACTTTGGTAGCTGACTAGCTTGTCTATGGTCAAACCATTCAGTACCCAAAAGAGAGTCATGTAAGTATGATGTCATTTTGGCAAAAAAAAAAAAAAAAAAACCCACACACACACTGAAAAGGAAGAACAAGAAATACAAACCTAGGTTCTTTTGGGTTGTCCTGACCATTGACATTAAATGAAAAACATGCACAGAGATAAAATTAAATTCATATCCATAGCATAGTCATTTCTATTATGAACCTTGAAAGTATCCATCAGAGAACTACAAAGTGGACAGTTGTTCTGTGACTTAAGCTATCAAAGTCATGGGTGTCTTTATCCTCTGAAGTGAGATTATAAAAAGATGTGTTATAATATTGCATGGAACACACATCAACTTGAAATCATCAAACATAAGACCACTTGAGTTACCCTCTGAACCCCTGAACAATGAAGGAAAAATTCATCAGGGCGCGATATTAGTGTCTTATCGGAAATACGGACTAAGAGCGACAAGACATGACTGAGATTCAAATAATGGATAACACATGACTGATTCACAATCAAATGACGATTCAAAATATGGATAACATGACTGATTCAGAATGACAATAACTGACTCGAAATATGGAATAATAGTGATTCAGTACATAGAGAAGTAAAACTCGAAATATAGGCTACTCTTGAAAGTGATTCAGTCTAGGAGACGTACAAATTGGACATTAGGTTCGTCTGACTAAATTCCGTGGTATAGCAAAATCGTCATGGTGCTCTATATCCTCTGCCAATTGTGGATTATAAACATTATGCTGTTCAAACATATTGGCTGGAACACTCACATCAACTTTGGACAATCATTCAAGACTTATGCCACCACTTGCTATTTGATAGCTCTGAATCTAACCCCTTGAACAATGAGGAAAATTTCTTCCAGGGCGCGATATAGTGATTTCAGAAACGCGTACTAATATGCGCAACACAGACTAGACTATAAGATGGATCGTCCAACATGACTAGTCCCTTCGATTCAAAACATATGGATAACATGACTGAATTCAGAATACAATAACTGACTCGAAAATAATGGATACTAAGTGATTCGTAAACCTGTAGAAGTAGCAACTCAGAATTAGGGCCTCTTACTAGACTTCCGGAGGCAAAGATTGGGTCTTAAAATCTGGTAAGAAAAATTTTCTGCGCGCTGAATATTCTTGGAAATTATGTCAGATTTGGACGGACACATTCGAAGTGTTTTGACCACCAAGGCATTCTTTATGAGGTCTAAAATATAAATGTTCCTTTTGCGACATTGTGTGCACAACATTTCTGCCCCAAATTTCATAAAATTGGACACAAACCGGTTGAGAGTATGGTGAATACAAACAGACAATCTAAAGGACAAATCGTCAGTTAAAACTTAGTACCTCCTTCGTTCAATCGCTTCTATTCATCTCCAGCATCACCACTTATCTAAACACTCAGCATTCGGCCGTGATATATGCTTTCACCATTATGGTGATTGTTTTCCAAGCCATTCCTCGAAACCATATTGCATCAAGTGTCATTTGATTGAAGCAATGTGCACTTTGGAAAATTCATTTTTATCATTTTCCAAGGAATTCATTAGAGTGATGTAACTTTTAATGTATTGTGATGCGGACTACTCGGTTGCATTATTTCGCATGGAGCTTTGTTGCAGAGAAAAGTTTTCTTGTTATATCGTCAATTCTGAAAATACTCTCTTTTGATCAGGCTTAGATTTGTAATCTATCAGAGACCTTCTGTTCCAATATTTTCAATATTAGACACGGGATTTTTTACCTTCTTTTACGAGAAAGGGTCCGAAACACTGGCAAGGTGGCAGGTTTATATACCTACCTGTACGAAAAAAAAAGCTGTTTTTGAAGGTGTTAAAGGACAGATCAGATACCTAGTCGGGGGCCATATTTTGCTGAATCAAGAGAAAATGTGATTTCGATAGCAAATAATAATGAAATTACTGCTCTTTTTTTTATAGAAGTTAAAAAAAAAAACTCCGAGCCCATAAAAACAGGAAAAATACAACAGAAAAATTACATTAAGCTCAGAAAGTGCTGACCTGAGTATTAAGGGAACTTTTTTTCCATTTTTCTGTTCTTTCTATGTTTATTATTGTTCTTGTCTAGAGTTTTTTTTTTTTCAACACGTAGTCGTAGAGTTTATTACTTGTCCTGTTGGAGAAACTTTTTGCTGTTTCATCACATAATGATTTTGTCAAAGCTGACGAAAGCTGACATTGCCTCTTTTTCCCACGTTGAGCTTTCTCTTCAATTTCTTATTGAGAATTTAAAACGATGAAAATGAAATGGAATGGAAAGCAAAAATTGATATGACATGGTTATCTACCAAAAAAGCTATAGGTATGATCGAGAACCTATCCCACGTAGAGCTTTCTCTTCAATTTCTTATTGAGAATTTGAAACGATGAAAATGAAATGGAATGGAAAGCAAAAATTGATATGACATGGTTATCTACCAAAAAAGCTATAGGTATGATCGAGAACCTACCCACGTAGAGCTTTCTCTTCAATTTCTTATTGAGAATTTGAAACAATGAAAATGAAATGGAATGGAAAGCAAATATTGATATGACATGGTTATCTACCAAAAAAGCTATAGGTATGATCGAGAACCTAAAGGTATCTGCATATAATTTAAATACCAATATTGGAAGGTCATTTTATTGAAGAGACATACCTGAAATGCTCCAGATGCATTAAACCTCAAAATCCATCCCAGAGTTCTTTTGAAATCGGGATATTCAAGGATATATTCTTAGACCGACTAACAGACTAACTGATAAGTAACTGAAAATATTATTTTGAAATTTTTAAATAATGATTGATCTAATATAGGCATGTCAAAAATTTATCATCGGGTGAAGGTACGAGTCCGTACCTTCACCTATTATATACGTACTGAGGTATTAGCAGATCAATAGCCAGAACCATCATCTGTTGATAAAACTGAAACTCGGATATCTTTAATCCAAAATATTGTTGAACATGAAAATGCTCACAAAAGCGGAAATACCCGACACAAAAATGGAAGAATAATATTCGGTATCCTTTGTGACAAACCTTTGTGACAAAATGTTCAAGTATGCCCGAATCTTGATACTTGATATGAGGATTATAATACCAATATCACGTGGGAGAGATACCAAATTTGGATTTGGTTACTCATTTTGTTTCCTGAAGTTTTGCTTGAGGAATTATTTGAAATCCTTGTGAAAAGGTAATTTGGTCCGAATATCTTCTTTACCTGGAACAAGAAACCACAATTCTTTAGACTAGACAAAAATACCTATCATAATTCAGAAAGCATTGTGATTTTCAGATAATTCTGCTGCAAGTTTGAAGATCTAGTTGCAACTTTTTAATACCTAACTCTCCCACATAGGTAACACTGAACAACTGACTCATAAGTTGAATTAGTAAAATTATAGGAATGTTTTGAAACCTGTGGCTTAGCTGATAAGCAATGTGGTTCTAGTATTCCTTTTACAAAGATTTCATACTCTGCCTTGGTGCGTTCAGAATTATAGATATCAAGAAGGGTTGTGATCTTGTGAATCTTTATACTTAGTTTCTTGTTCATTTCAAACGATGCACCATTAAATATTGTGGACTCTATTGGTTTACCCTGTACCGTAGGTACGGTGTAACGAGCTCCCGAAAGTATTATGAGCTACCTATGGTAAAAAACTAAAAACTACCGATGATAATTATGTGACCATTACAATGATCTCTACTTTACCGACTTCAACTGTCTAAAAGTAGAAGGAAACAAACAGGATGAAAATAATGGAAAGCGAAGGGACAGAAAGATAAAGGAGATAAAGCTTCAAAAAGAATGGCAAGGGGGAAAATAGGGAGACAGCACTTAGTTTCTTGTTCATTTCAAACGATGCACCATTCAATATTGTGGACTCTATTGGTTTACCCTGTACCCTACGGTGTAACGAGCTCCCGAAAATATTATGAGCTACCTATGTTAAAAAACTAAAAACTACCGATGATAATTATGTGACCATTACAATGATCTCTACTTTACCGACTTCCGACAACTGTCTAAAAGTAGAAGGAAACAAACATGATGAAAATAATGGAAAGCGAAGGGACAGAAAGATAAAGGAGATAAAGCTTCAAAAAGAATGGCAAGGGGGAAAATAGGGAGACAGCAAAAGAAAGAAAAGAAAAATGTATCATCATGTGCAAAATGGTGGAAATTTCGTTATGATTCCGTGTCCTTATGAAATGTAATATAGAAAAATATTCCGAAGAAAATGGGAAGAGTGCAAAATGGTGGAAATTTCGTTATGATTCCGTGTCCTTATGAAATGTAATATAGAAAAATATTCCGAAGAAAATGGGAAGAAAAGTTCCAAGATGGAAGACGAAGCGAGGAAGATAATATTATATGAAAAAGAAAAATGTCAAGACAGAGGGGAACTCTTAGGAAACATTGGGAGTTGGAACAGAATTCAAGAAATAATTGAATTAAGCTTGTAAAATGCGGGTTATAAGTTATAATTTTCTTACGAAAGAAGTAACATTGGGGAATATTTTCTCAGAAAGTAGAGAGGGAAGGCGGCTTTTTCTCTTCGCAGTTTATTCTCTGTAAAATTTCTCATAGAGAACGAGTGTTTTATTTCCATTCCATTTTTTAAATCGTTCAATCCATTTTCCGCGGGTAATACCGTATATAGAACCGTAGGCACCTAGAACTACTACTATCTACTGGTGGTTCAATAAACTGTAAAAGTAATTTGGAAACAAGCTGGGTCCGTCCCTCCGGGAATTTTTTAGCCCGTAGTTTATAAGATCGTGATTAGAGAAAATCAGTACCTATGTACCTACCTAATTTGTTTAATATTCAGTTTATTATCATTCTTGATTTGATTTTACTTTCATGTAATGATTTAAAATCAAGACTAGAGCCCGTTCTCCCTTTATTCCCAATATAAGGTTCAAGTCACCCATCCATTTATTGGCCTTGCTCGGCGTAGCTTAACATAGGTAACGCTAAAACCGGTCTTAAATGATCGACTGAAGTGTTATATAAAACTTTCTCGCTTTGAGTTCATAGGTCGTCGCGAAAAATTTCGAGATCAGAGCTCATTTGTGTGAGAAAATGTGAAAAAAAAAAACCCAAAAACCAGTTTTTTTGGATTTTTGGCTCTATGGTTTTCTGGACAAAATTTGCACCACCATTTTCGTGTTCCTCGTAAAAAGACCTTTAATTTGATATATAGGTCAACCAGGTTTGGATAAGTCCTTCTATGGGACCACCGCGACCGACAGACCCGACGCGACCGACGTGAACAGACACCGAAGCGAATACAAATAGTCCGTTCCCTTATACTTTTTTATTACTATTGTCCAATACATAAAAGCGAGCGAGGCGCGACTAAAAGCAGTATCTCTACAGGGACATAGACATTGGCAGTCCAAAAATGAGCAAAAAATTGCTACTGTAGGTGTTAACAATGGACCAAACTGTTCATAAAAATGGATCATCCAAATCGGACACACCATTCAGACAATTACAGCAAAACAAGAATTTCTGACATACAGAGATGCAAATCCCCAGACGGCACCTGTACAAAACAAACACATGATTTTTCACCAAAACAACATGTGTCGTTCTTGTCCGCAGATATTTAGATCAATCGGATCATTTTCTCAGATTGGATATCAATATTCGGTAGGACAGTCGACAATTCGAGAAGCTTATCACCAGTCCTCGGTCGACTACAGTGGCTTGACGTGTAGTTCAAGTGTAAACATAACTGAAACATCAATTCTGCTACGTGGCTGCTGTTGAGTGATCGTGTCAAATGACATGTAATTTTTGCTCGACAAAAATAATCACACAGGCATGAATCTATTTTATTGTTTTCCACACAGCTGATCATATATAAGTTTGCCTGGAAAAGATGATCGATCAAATACCAGCTGAGACAATCGATCTCTGGCAGCATTTTCGAGTAAGTGGGCCTTTACACACTGGACATGATTTCTTTGACCTGGCCCACTCACTATCAGGTATCGGTTGAGCTGACGAAAGCGAGACCTGTTCAGACGCTACCTGTCAGGCCTACCTGATAGTCGAGTGTTCGAGCCTTTACGGACGCCAACTTTGTCGCGTGGTACGGATATCTCCACTCCAGGTACGAGTATATACGACACATCTTCATTAAACGGAAAATTGGAAAGCTATGTCAACACTTGAAGGTATTACCTAAAACAGGCTTGTCCAACCGCGGCCCGCGGGCCGGCATGCGGCCCGCGAGCTCATTTTTTGCGGCCCGCGAAGGCCCGCGCCTAAAAAATTGAACCGAAATGGGGAAATAAACATTAATATATCTAAATAAAATAATATAATGCATGAAAATTTTCAAATTTATACACAATCGCTATCCCATTTACCTTACACATTTCATAGTTAGTTTCAATTCTAAGCGTACATCCAATTGTAATTACATTACACCAGGCCCATCCCCCCCCCCCGTGAGTTGAGTTTTTGCGGCCCGCCAACTCTCTACCTTGGTCTCTTGCGGCCCTCGGGTGCCCTAAGGTTGGACAACCCTGACCTAAAAGCATTACCAAGGGAGGCGTAGAGACCAGAGAGTACTCAGTGTAATTTGATCGTCAGAAATAGCATCTATCACACGTTTACAAACCGTACCGTAATGATTTTGATGGGTGTACAATGTACATTGTACAATTTTCTCTACAAAATGTACAGGTAGGTGGCGGTATTCGTATTTGATAAGCCCATGGCTTTGACCTTGGTCCTCAAGTGTGTTGTGGCGCATGTCATGTCATCAGGTTGATAATAAACTAATTACATTTTATTAGAGCAACACACTTGAAATGATAATCCATATAACGTGAAAATCATATAAAATACATTAGAGCACTCACATTTTGTTTTTATTGATAGCTAAATAATAGATATCGATATGATTGTACCTAATCATAATCACTGAGCGGTATTGACATTATTTATCTTTCTTCTGTTACAGCCGGTCTAAGTATCCTGACAGTTGGGTGTTTCATGGGATGGACGTCCCCAACCTTGGAAAAGTTAGACCTGAACAAAACCTCTGTTTTGTTAATATCAGTAAGTACATATGAAGGGGATGTACCTACCTATAACTTACTCTATGAAATACGTATAGGAAGAAGCAAAAATTGGCCTAGTTGTTGGGGAATATCGCGTTTGCTGTGAAAATCTACAAACAATTTCTTATTTGAAATGCTCTAGATAGTCTAGATGCATTAAAACTCAAAATCCATCCCAGAATGCATTGAACCTCAAAATCCATCCCAGAGTTCTTTTGAAATCGGGATATTCAAGGATATATTCTTAGACCGACTAACAAACTAACTGATAACTGAAAATATTATTTTGAAATAAAATTATTAAATAATGATTGATCTAATTTAGGCATGTCAAAAATGTCTCATCGAGTCCGTACCTTCACCTATTTTATTTACTGAGGTATTAGCAGATCAATAGCCAGAACCATCATCTGTTGATAAAACTGAAACTCGGATATCTTTAATCCAAAATATTATTGAATTGGCGATTATGGTCGCGGATTTCGCGATTTTGTTCGCGGATTTTGCCATTATGTTCGCGGATTTGGTAATTATGTTCGCGGATTCGCGTCCCGAATCGACATTTTGGATATTTGGCAAGCCTACTTATAGGTACCTTCCAGGAAAAAGTTGCCAGCCTCATCAAGTTATGTGTACCACCTATAAAGAAACCCCATCAAGTAGTAACACTCCTGGAAAAAGTTATCCACCTCATACAGTCATACCTGAAGTTATGTAGGTACCATCAAATATTAGGTACAATGGAAATGGAACCTCATGGAAATTTTCATGATGAAAGCAATCATAAGAACATATTGGTAAGAGAGAATTGAAACTTTACTGATAATAAGGTAATCATCATCATCAGCACACTTCATAATAATAAACGAGTTGCTAACACCACACACTAGTCACACAGAGCGAACACAATAGGAATGGTGCAACCAGCCTAGTTAGCTTAGTTGGTAGTGTGTCTGCCTTGTAAGCGCTAGGCCGCGGGTTCGATTCCCGCCCGGGGCGGATTTTATCCTTTCTTCTCCTCCTCCTTCTTTTTCTTCTTCTTCTCCTTCTTCTTCTTCTTCTCCTCCTTCTTCTTCTACCTCTTCTCCTTCTTCTTCTTCTTCTTCTTCTTCTTCTTCTTCTTCTTCTCCTACTTCTTCTCTTTTTATTTCAATCCTCGTTCGGGTGCATTATTTTTCTTCCAATCTCTTGGGTTATTTTCTTCTTTTCCTTCTCCCGAATACAGTTTGGAAATGAATGTCAATAAATAAACAATGATAATAATCTGTAAATAGATTCTACGTGTCCTCTCTCCTCTCTCTCCTTCCTTCGTTTCTTCGTTAGTGCATCTTTATCTTTTTACGAAGTAGGTACATAGGTATCTAGGTATTACTAAAAATATTATAAGCGACCTCTGTGATGGTACTTTCGCCAGGGAGACTTTCGCCTGTGGTACTTTCGCCTGTTTTGCTAACTTAAATGAAAACTAATAAAAATAGGTACCTTAATTTACTTAGCCAATAAAACAAATTCTCATTCTCAATGATAAACAATTAAAAGAAAATTATTTCATCACAACAAAATGGCGCCTGAACAGTTCAATTATTTTCCTGTTCTCCAATTTAATTGATATTTATTGTCTATTATCTTCTTGAAGATTAGTTACAAGATTTTCTACCGTTTATAATTATTTATTTCTCCCACTCTTTGTTTTTTTTTTTTTTTTTTTTTTTTTGTTTTGCTTAATGCTGTCCAATTGGTTTTGTAGGTTTCTATGTACATGAATGAAAATCCTTTATTAATGAAGCCCGTTTTTTTCTTCTTCCCCCCCCCCCTGATTCTTCTGTACTTTATTCTCAATTCTTTTATATCTTTCTTCCTAAATATTCTTCCATGTCTTTATTCTTTCTTTCGCCACAGGTCTTATCATCCTGTCCTTTTATTTCGGTACGATTTTTTTTTTTTTTTCTTCTACGACCTCTAGATCCCGAGAAAAATCGATTTGATTTCAAGAAAACTTTCGTTGTATGACGTCACAACTTACCATTTTTCCTCTTTTTTTCATGATCTCAATTTTCAGTTCCGGGTATTCTTGTAATTTATAAAATTTCTATACCTACCTAAAAAAAAGCTTAAAAGAATAACAATGGAAACGGGGGAAAAATTAAATTTTTTTTTCATTCTTCTAAAAAAAAAAAAAAGTTCAACTTCGTATAATTAGAAACAGAGAATTCTCTTTTTTTTCAGTAAAAAAATAAATATGACTTTGGTCGATTCGACTGAAAAGCAGAAATATTTATTATCATAAAAAAACCCAGAGGGAAATGTGAGGCCTTTTTATCCTGCTTATAAATGGACTTTTTTTTGAGGTGCAGATAAATTATACATCAAGAACAAGGCAAACTTTTCCTTTTAATTTAATATGGTAATAAAAGAGAAAGGACTACCCATCTACCTACACCATTTTTTTATGTTGGGAGAAAAAATCCATTTTTTTTTTTCTCAATTTTATTTTTTGGGTTTTGAATTTCCGTTTTTCCCTCCCTTGAGTCCCTCGATTTAACATTTTAAAATCCCATTATAATTATTATGCTTTACCTCCATTTTTTTATCATTATTTCTCAAACCCTCAGAGCTTGAATATTCAAGCTACCTACAGAAGTGTAATTTTTGCTGATTGATTGATTAGATTTTTTCATAGTCCTTTTTCTAGTTCCCTCTTCAATGGGTTGCTCCATTTTTTTTTTTTTTTTTTAGATTATGGTCCTTTTTTTCCAGTGATGCCCTTTCTAAAGGTAGGTCAATTTTTCTCCAATACAATAGATTTCTTTTTGGAGGTCCATCTCCTTTTTGGTTTTTAAATAGTTTTACTGGCCTGTGAAAGGTTAATTTTTTATCATAGCTATATTTTTTTCCTTCCTTTTCATAAATCCCCCTCCTCACTTCACTTTTCCTCTTTTTTTTCGTTTTGTAATTTGTAATGACAATTTTTTTTTCTTAGAATAAAAATAAAAAAAGAGAAAAACTGTATTTTACTTTTTTGAATAAAATTATTCTTGAAAAGGAGAGGGAATTGTTATAATAAGCATCTTGTTTTTTTTTTTTGCCTTCTTTGTACCTACCTAAGTTTTTTTTTTTTTTTTTTTTAATTTTTATTATTTCTCCAGTGATCCTCTTCCTGTTTCAGGAAGGGAAATTTCAATGGACTTTTCTTTCTTCCCAATTCTAATTATTATGCTTATAATCCTGACTAATTTTCCAAACAGGGAATTTTTATTATTATTTTTCTTGTTGTTCTCCTGCAGTTGTTTTTCCCTCTCTTCGGCAGGAAGTTTTTTTTTTTTTTTTTAGGAAGGAATTTTATTGAGCTGGTATTCTTTGTTTGTCCTCTTTCTTGGGCCTCAAGCTCACGTGGGTATACCTACCTTATAGGTACCTTCCAGGAAAAAGTTATGTGTACCACCTATAAAGAAACCCGATCAAGTAGTAACACCCCTGGAAAAAGTTATCCACCTCATACAGTCATACCTGAAGTTATGTAGATGTACCATCAAATAGGTACAATGGAAATGGAACCTCATGGAAATTTTCATGATGAAAGCAATCATAAGAACATGTTGGTAGGAGAGAATTGAAACTTACTGATAATAAACAATCATAAGAACATATTGGTAAGAGAGAATTGGAACTTTACTGATAATAAGGTAATCATCATCAGCACACTTCATAACAAACAAGTTACTACACAATAGTCACTCAGAGCGAACACAATAGGAAAAGTGTTTGGTTGATTACCAGCCAGGAGGTCCGGAGTTCGATTTCCATGCATTTTTGTCCAGAAAGTACAACTCCTGAATTCTCAGAAATGTGTATAATACCTTCTTTCACTTTTGAGACACAAGAATCCTTTGGTTGAATCAATTAGTGATGGACTCTCATATACCTACAGTTTGAAATGCCACGGCCGTAAGCAAAATACGCGAAGGTTTCGAACCCACGACCCAGCGCTTACGATTCTCACTCTAGCAAACATATGCAGCCACTTGTAGTTACCCTCTGAACCCTTGAACAATGAAGGAAAATTCATCAGGCGCGATATTAGACACTTATCGGAAATACGGACTAAGAGCGACAAACATCACTGATTCAGAATGACAATGACTGATTCAAAATATGGATAACATGACTGATTCATAATATGGATAACATGACTGATTCAAAATATGGATAACATGACTGATTCAAAATATGGATAACATGACTGATTCAAAATATGGATAACATGACTGATTCAGAATGACAATAACTGACTCGAAATATGGATATCTACTAGTGGTTCAGTAAACTGTAGAAGTAAAACTCAGAATTAGGGCCTCTACTAGACTTCCGGAGGCAAAGATTGGTCTTACAATCTGGTAAGAAAAATTTCTGCGCGCTGAATATTCTTGGCAAATTACATATGTCAGAATTTGGACGGACCATTCAAGTGTTATGACCACAAGGATTCTTATGAGGCTCTAAATCTAATGTTTCTTTGACATTGTGTGCAACATTTCTGCCCAAATTTCATTAAAATTGGACAAACCGGTCGAGAGTATTGGTGAAACAAAGAGACAATCTAAAGGACAAATCGTCAAGTTAGTCCTCCTTCGTTCATTCCTTCTATTCATTCAAGCATCACCACTTAACTAAACACCAGCATTCGGCCCTGATATATCTTTCACATAAACTGTAGAAGTAAAACTCAGAATTAGGGCCTCTACTAGACTTCCGGAGGCAAAGATTGGTCTTAAAATCTGGTAAGAAAATTTTCTGCGCGCTGAATATTCTTGGAAAATTATGTCAGAATTTGGACGGACCATTCAAGTGTTGTGACCACAAGGATTCTTATGAGGCTCTAAATCTAATGTTCCTTTGACATTGTGTGCAACATTTCTGCCCAAATTTCATTAAAATTGGACAAACCGGTCGAGAGTGAAACAAACAGACAATCTAAAGGACAAATCGTCAAGTTAAAACTTAGTCCTCCTTCGTTCATTCCTTCTATTCATTCAAGCATCACCACTTATCTAAACACCAGCATTCGGCCCTGATATATCTTTCACATCCAAATTGTGTCAGAATTTGGACGGACCATTCAAGTGTTATGACCACAAGGATTCTTATGAGGCTCTAAATCTAACGTTCCTTTTTGACATTGTGTGCAACATTTCTGCCCAAATTTCATTAAAATTGGACAAACCGGTTGAGAGTATTGGTGAAACAAGCAGACAAACTAAAGGACAAATCGTCAAGTTAAAACTTAGTCCTCCTTCGTTCAATCCTTCTATTCATTCAAGCATCACCACTTAACTAAAGACTCGCATTCGGCCCTGATATATCTTTCACATTATCGTGATTGTTTTCCAAGCATTCCTCGAACATATTGCATCAAGTCATTGATGGAAGCAAAGAAGAGAGAGAGAGAGGAGGAGAGGGAGAGGGCGAGGAGAGAGAGAGAGAGAGAGAGGGAAGAAGGGAGAGAGAGGAAGATAATGATCATGTCGGGAGTATCAGTGCAATTTTCTTCGCTGGAAAATTTCGACACATTTTGAGAGGAAAATTCTTTCGAAACGTCTCTGTTGAGTACTTACTCGTATATGAAGTACATACATACTGAGAATTTTACGTTCTTATATAGGTACATCTTGCATCAAATCATACCTAATACCTTTTGTCTTCACAGAATTTTGAACTGTCATATTCTGTCGCAAGGCAATAATGCTGGAGATTGTAGGTGGTAGGTCACAATTAATAGAACCTAATTCTTTACCTCTAATTTCCTCAAAATATTTGGGATTTTTTGTTTTTTCTCGGGCGGAAAAAGAGTGACATAGCGCTTTCAAGTTAGGCAGCATACCTTCTTGAAACTGCATAGCTATGGCCGGGCCTAACAACGTGAAAATCATATAAAATATTATCATTAGAGCACTCACATTTTGTTTTTATTGATAGGTAAATAGATATCAATACCATTGTACCTAATCACTGAGTGGTATTGACATTGTTTAATCTTTCCTCTGTTACAGCCGGTCTAAGTATCCTGACAGTTGGGTGTTTCATGGGATGGACGTCCCCAACCTTGGAAAAGTTAGACCTGAACAAAATCTTTCACATTATCGTGATTGTTTTCCAAGCATTCCTCGAACATATTGCATCAAGTCATTGATGGAAGCAATGCGCACTTTAGAAAATTCATTTTTGTCATTTTCCAAGGAATTCATTAGAGTGATGTAACTTTTAATGTATTGTGATGCGGACTACTCGGTTGCATTATTTCGCATGGAGCTTTTCTCGGGCGGAAAAAGAGTGACATAGCGCTTTCAAGTTAGGCAGCATACCTTCTTGAAACTGCATAGCTATGGCCGGGCCTAAGATCTAAAGGTGTGACCAAACAAAGTCGACCGCCGGTCACGTCGATCGACGAGGTTCAATTATGTTGTCGAGGCAGTGCGGACGGTTCAGTCGACATCGATCGACTATATGTGTGGATTGTGTGGACAGGTGGACACACCTTAAGAAATGGCTCTTATTATGTCCAGTTCAGGTATATTAACGTTCAAGTGACCCTGTATATCAATAGTGTATTGGAGGGTGTGACCAAACAAAGTCGACCGCCTGTCACGTCGATCGACGAGGTTCAACTATGTTGTCGAGGCAGTGCGGACGGTTCAGTCGACATCGATCGACTATATGTGTGGATTGTGTGGACACACCTTAAGAAATGGCTCTTATTATGTCCAGTTCAGGTATATTAACGTTCAAGTGACCCTGTATATCAATAGTGTATTGGATTCCATAGTGTACACTATTTAGCGCTCATTGCAAGTCCATAATGATAGTCCTTAACTCCCTGGCGCCAATCACAATGTAATCTCTCGTGAATATAATTATAACAAACAAATATATCGCGCAGAAATGGTGAACGACTTGGAAGCATTCGGTGAAGAAGAAGAAGAATAAGAAGCAGAAGAAGAAGGATTTAGAGTCAGACTTAGAAAAACTTGGTGAAGAAGATGATGAAAAAGAAGGAGTAGAAGAAGAAAATGACGGAGAACAAGAAGAAGAAGACGAAGAAGAAAAAGAAGACGAAGGAGAAGAAGACGAAGGAGGAGAAGAAGAAAAAGAAGACGAAGGAGAAGAAGACGAAGAAGAAGAAGAAGACGAAGGATTAGTTTGCCTTTCTTCTTTCCTCGTGATTCCAAGTTTCAGTGAGAATAATCAGGTATAATATGTAGAACGGAATAGTAAGGAATGGGGGCCAGCCTAGTTAGCTTAGTTGATAGTGCGTCTGCCTTGTAAGCGCTAGGCCGCGGGTTCGATTCCCGCCTGGGGCGGATTTTATCCTGATGGGTTGACGTTCGTTCTCGGAACGGCTGGCTTTCTCCTATCCTGTCTTCCTTCTCTCTTCAATTTCGGGACGATAAGACCATAGCAGTTACAGTTCCCTCTGTCAAACCTCTAAAAAAAAGGAATGGGGAGTGGCGGAATCACGCTAGTTAAATAGCCACAAGTGTTACAACCCCAATTGTGGCTTAGGGAGGAAAGACCGGAGTAAGAGTGCAATGGTTCCTATCATTCAAAAAGTTTATTGAAATTTAGAACTTGGGAAAACAACCACTACGACACCCCCATATGGAATCGTCGCTGGTTTACACAAAAATCACTTCACAAAGTACATAATTTTCGACCTGTAAGTTTGACCGCGGAAAAGTGAGTAAACACATACCGAACACACAGTGTCTAAACCGGAAAAATTGCAGAAAAGGACAATTTTCCTCATAAAATGGTTGAAATTGGTACCAAAAGATGAAGAAAAGGGCCCAGATATTTACTTTCCGTATCTGTGAGGCAAGTATGATAGTCTCACAGTGTTGAGGTCGGCATTTAAAACCCTTGGACATCCCAGAACCTTAAAACCCTAGAAAGTCCCAGATTTTGGCAGTATAATGTATTGTATGAAAACGGTGAGACTTGAGAGAGCCGTTACGAGGCAAATCTTTTTGCAAAGTCGCCACTACTGACAAGAAACTTGACTTATAACAAGTATGCAGCACTAAACTTTTGGTCAAGCTGCTGCGATTGGTGGTATTTTGACCGCTTTTTGGCTGTTTTCAGCTGTATGAACTAAACGGTTAGAGATATTGTAAACATTACGGTAGGTAGAAGAACTTGACTTAATGAGCGACTCGCTGATTGGTCGAGATAATTCATTTCTCCGTACAAATGTAAACCTGATGATGATTAGCCAGGAATAACCGTATCTATTTTACCTAGATGGCATACTTAGCTAGGGCGCACATTGAGCTGCGTTACACAGTCAGGCAGCACAGCCGCGCAGTGCAGTTTAGGAAAATTGGAACTGTGTGACCGTCACCATTGGTAAGTACCGGAAAGCAGTACCTTCAACTAGAAGAGTACTTACATTATACTGATGTCGAAGTACATAAGTCTTAGTACATCAATGGCATTCATCTCTGGCTCTATGGTCAGGCGATAAGGGAAAACAAATACCAGAAAAAAGACATTATTTTTTAGTCTCATTAAATTTCTTTTCTTTGACCGTTCTCTTTATAGAAGAGTTTTCATCAAAGATTGAAACTTTGGATTATGGATTACCTACTAATTCAGAAGGTCTTTTCCAAGAGGGTGTTCAAACAATAAGTTTTGTTTTTGAAAGAGGCAAACAAAAGAGGTGTGGGAGAAGAAACTGCGGGATCGTCACCATTGGTAAGTACCGAAAAGCAGTACCTTAAACTAGAAGAGTACTTACATTATACTGATGTCGAAGTACTTAAGTCTTAGTACATCAATGGCATTCATCTCTGGCTCTATGGCCAGGCGATAAGGGAAAATAAATGCCAGAAAAAAAGACATTATTTTTTAGTCTCATTAAATTTCTTTTCTTTGACCTTGACAGTTCTCTTCATCGAAGAGTTTTCATCAAAGATTGAAACTTTGGATTATGGAGTACCTACTAATTCAGAAGGTGAACTACAGCGTTCGAATCTTCAAATCTCCATGTGACTCCAAGATCTACCATTTCATCAAACAAAATTAACACCAACAGTGAGATTAATGAAATCAATAATTGATTAGGTAGGTACTAGTTTTGACCCTTCCATTTCACTTTGTGATTAAAAAAATAACTATTTTTTTTTTATATTAATTTATAAACAATTTTCTTCGTGAAATTTCTAGCACTGATCAGTAGGATTACAACAGACATCCGTGATTTTTCAAAAGAATCTATCGAAAATCCTCTTGTATTTTCTTTTAATCCTTCAAAAAGTGCGAGTTCATTGTGACCTAGCATCCCATACAATGCTACCAAGTGAAGCAAATAATGCTGTAACAGACTCTAACACCTAAATAGGATTTTAGAAGAACAATTGAACCGTGCGTTAATAAGGAAAGTAAAAAATGCTAATCTTACAAATTTGTAATATTATACATGGAAATAAAAGTGAATTATTTATCGTGTCTATTAATTTTATAAATTGATAATTTGTCACTTGAACACCCCCCAATCTCTCTCCTTCCACTTTCTGAATCAGCGTGAATCATTTCACTCCCGAAGGTTTTTTCCAAGAATCTCTCTCCTTCCACTTTCTGAATCAGCGTGAATCATTTCACTCCCGAAGGTTTTTTCCAAGAGGGTGTTCAAACAATAAGTTTTGTTTTTGAAAGAGGCAAACAAAAGAGGTGTGGGAGAAGAAACTGCTTAAGAAGGGATTGTCAGCATTGGTAAGTATACCGAAAAGCAGTACCTTAATCTAGAAGAGTACTTACATTATACTGATGTCGAAGTACATAAGTACATCAATGGCATTCATCTCTGGCTCTATGGTCAGGCGATAAGGGAAAACAAATACCTACCAGAAAAAAGACATTATTTTTTAGTCTCATTAAATTTCTTTTCTTTTCTTTGACCGTTCTCTTTATAGAAGAGTTTTCATCAAAGATTGAAACTTTGGATTATGGATTACCTACTAATTCAGAAGGTGAACTACAGCGTTCGAATCTTCAAATCTCCATGTGACTCCAAGATCTACCATTTCATCAAACAAAATTTCTCACAACACTTCCATGAATAACTAGCAAAATTACCCTCGATGATACGAGTATTGAGATGATTTGGTAGCGAAAGTGCTGATCATATTCTACAAATATTGGAACGCATCTCTCCACATGCAGTCTAGCATGAGGAGTGGGGGGGCATTATGGTAATATTATGACACTAGGGTGACACTGGAACAAGTAACATTTGGTGTGTTTCCAGCATATCCATTTCTGAGATTCAGAAGGTGAACTACAGCGTTCGAATCTTCAAATCTCCATGTGACTCCAAGATCTACCATTTCATCAAACAAAATTTCTCACAACACTTCCATGAATAACTAGCAAAATTACCCTCGATGATAGGATGATACGAGTATTGAGATAATTTGGTAGCGAAAGTGCTGATCATATTATCCAAATATTGGAACGCATCTCTCCACATGCAGTCTAGCATGAGGATTGGGGGGGCATTATGGTAATATTATGACACTAGGGTGACACTGGAACAAGTAACATTTGGTGTGTTTCCAGCATATCCATTTCTGAGATTTTCTGCTGTGTCAATAAGCACTTGGGTATCATTATGAACTTTGACAATGAGGACTGTGCTTTCTCGAGCTCTCTGGAGATTTCATGCTTTGTTGATTTGATATTTTGTTCGAAATTGAGATCATCGCTGGTTATTACATTTCTTGCACGAATATGCATAGTGCCTACTCGTGTAACTCCTCTAACATTAGTTTGTTACTGGAACTTTTCAATTTTAGATCAGCAGTCGCAGGTTCGATTCCCACCCAGGCCAGATTTCATCGTAAACAGATAAGGTTCTCGAAACGGCTGACTTTTTCTTATCCTGTCTTTCTTCTCCCTTCGCTTTCGGGACGATAAGACCTTAACAGTTTCAGTTCCATCTATCAAACTTCTTTAAAAAAATCCTTACAGAGATCTTTTTCCTGAATTAGTTTTATAGGTCATTGAACTACTGGTGCAACTCGTACAATGCCGGAAATTTTAATATGATTATGACACAGGTATGTAGACATTGTAGGCACAGGTGGTTATAACATTTTAATTCTCTCCGAGATAGGTGGTTACTCTGAGTACTCTCGTATAGCTGTCATTACATAGCTTGTTGAAGCTAACACTCGTCACTACATCAATGAAGAACATAGCCACTGAAATGTGTAAAAGCAATGTGCAGTGCTCACGTCTCACAAACTTTTCCATCATCTGTTGTTTGTTGTTCACTCTTTCCCTCTCGGTTAATTGAAAACGAGACGAGAATATGCATAGTGATAGTGCCTACTCGCATGTTGTATTTTTAATTCCTCTGACATTAGTTTGTTGCTGGAAATTTTCAACTTTGAATACTCAGCACTAGGCCGCGGGTTTGATTCCGGCCCGGGTGGATTTTATCGTAAACAGATAAGGTTCGTTCTCGGGCGATACGAGAATATGCATAGTGATAGTGCCTACTCGCATGTTGTATTTTTAACTCCTCTGACATTAGTTTGTTGCTGGAACTTTTCAACTTTGAATACTCAGCACTAGGCCGCGGGTTTGATTCCGGCCCGGGTGGATTTTATCGTAAACAGATAAGGTTCGTTCTCGGAACGGCTGACTTTTTCTTATCCTGTCTTTCTTCTCCCTTCGCTTTCGGGACGATAAGACCTTAGCAGTTTCAGTTCCCTCTACCAAACTTCTTTAAAAAAATCCTTACAAAGATCTTTTTCCTGAATTAGTTTTATAGGTCATTGAACTACTAGTGCAACTCGTACAATGCTGGAAATTATAATATGATTATGACACAGGTATGTAGGCACAGGTGGGTATAACATTTTAATTCTCTCCGAGGTAGGTGGTTACTCTGAGAACTCTCGTATAGCTGTCATTACATAGCTTGTTGAAGCTAACACTCGTCACTACCTCAATGAAGAACATAGCCACTGAAATGAGTAAAAGCAATGTGCAGTGCTCACGTCTCACAAACTTTTCCATCATCTGTTGTTTGTTGTTCACTCTTTCCCTCTCGGTTAATTGAAACCAATCTGTCGGTATCATCCTCAATCATGTTTCCTGGTGATATTTTGTTGACCATTTTTTTATTTTCAATAGTAGGGGGAAGATGATCAACTTGTTTGCATTGTCTATTATGATAATTTTGTGTGCAAATGAACAGTTAGAAGACACAAGTGGTTTATTAGTTTATTGTGTGGATAAATTACATTTTGTATCCATTGTGTTGATTTTTTCCCTGTTCAATATGAGATTGCAAGTTGGGGCTTTGAAAGAAGGCTAAAAATTAAAAATTCAAAGAAAATTTGATGTTGGAAAAAACGCATTTATTTCTGAAATTTCATCCATCTCATTTTTTCAACGCCTTCGAATAATTCTTCCCATTTGAAAATTTCTCTTATCACAATATTCTTATTCTGCGACTTTTTTTACATGAATTTCTCGTATTTTCATAATTATATTTTCATTTTCTTAAAAAAATTTTTATGCTCGGAAAACTTTTAAGGATATTAAAAAAAAAAAAAATATCATTTCTTAAAAAGTTCTGTATTCTGAAGATGATGCTGTAAATGGTGATAATGAGAGAGATAGAGAGGGGAGAAGGGAGAGAGAGAGGAGGAGAGGGAGAGAGTAAGAGAGGAGGAGAGAGAGAGAGGGAAGAAGGGAGAGAGAGGAAGATAATGATCATGTCGAGAGGAGGAGAGGGAGAGAGTAAGAGAGGAGGAGAGAGAGAGAGGGAAGAAGGGAGAGAGAGGAAGATAATGATCATGTCGGGAGTAACAGTGCAATTTTCTTCGCTGGAAAATTTTGACACATTTTGAGAGGAAAATTCTTTCGAAACGTCTCTGTTGAGTACTTACTCGTATATTAAGTACATACATACTGAAAATTTTACGTTCTTATATAGGTACATCTTGCATCAAATCATACCTAATACCTTTTGTCTTCACAGAATTTTGAACTGTCATATTCTGTGGTTTTTATGACATTGTGATGGTCCGTAAGGTGAGATATTTCCTTTTCTTATTATATCTGGGAGATCAACATTTAATATTGTATTCCAATTTCCAACTCGAACAATCCAATAATAGTAGATAACGTATTATTATTGGGTTATTTCCCCTCATTTAGGGTGTTAAAGGTAGAATGCTATGAAATGTCGATCTTCCTGATATAAAGTTTTATATTAGAGTTCCGAAACCCCAGGCACTCGTTTGGGCTGCCGGAGCCCTAGTTCTTTCTCACTCATGGTTTAGTTTTCTCACTGACAGATAAGTTTAATCTAATGAAATGTCCCAGTTCAAGCAGGTATTGACCAGAATTCAACAAAAAATTAATAAATGTCACCACTTGCAACGAACAAGAGCAACTGCTGTGTAATTTGCAAAACAGGCAGTTTAACGTCAATCCGATTTAAAATAGACATCTCCGGGTCTTCTTCCACGAAATGAGACGAGATTCCACTCAAAGCATTTTCCAGGTTGCCTCTAGAAAAAGAGGGAGGAGGAGGAGGAGGAGAAGAAGAAGAAGAAGAAGAAGAATACAGGGGAAGAGACAAAACTGGGAAATAACTCCCCGCAGAAGCAGCACAGAGAGAAAATAATAACGGGATGATATGATAAAGAAATAATAAAATTAGAGAAAAAAGAGAGAGTCGGAGGAAGGAAACCCCCGGTAGAAAGAGGAAATAAGGAATGAAGTGACCAAAGTCCGGAGAAGGATTAAGTTGAGAAGGGAGAGGAGCATTTGCGTTACCATGGAAACAGCACGATATTATTATATTTAACCCGTGGGGTGCCTAGTGGTCAGTCAGTGGACGAGGATGATGATGAGAAAATTGCCGGAAAAACAAAATGTGAAAAGGAAAAATCAAAATATGGAAAATCCTATCTCAAATTGAACAAGGGGGAAAATTTATATGTGTTCAAATTCAAATTGGTAGAGAAATCAATTTTAAACTCCCCATAGGTATGTGTACTTGGAGAATCCATTTGTATCTTATTCAAATTAGTGGAGATGGCAAATCTCCCTGATCTAATCCAAATGGTTGGAGTGCTATACTACGTACACCAGATTGGTGGAGTTACTTTTACCGTAGAAATCCCAAAAATTTTAGTTAATGGAGGTGGCATTTTTCTTAGCTCTAATTCAAATGCATAGAATGATTCGCAATACGATTCTATCATACCTTAATTTTAAACCCTAATTGGTGGAGATGTCACATTTACCATAGAAAGATAGAAACCCTCATTGGAGGAGCTGTCATTTGTTTTTCATACACTAATCAAATGTGGCACAGAAATGTTTCCTTGTGTTCCCCCACTTGTTTCTCTGTCCATATTACATCAACTTTTGTTTGAAATTGAAAGAGTAGAACATACAAAAGGCGAAGAAAAGAAACTCTTGACCACTGCACACAAATCCACAATTTTTCCTTCGCACAGAGCGGGTTAATTCGAAATATAAATTCTCTCCTTTTCCTTATCACAGGGCCGGTCAACTATGTGTGAAGCCTTTATAGTGAGTTATTCCACCCAACTGAACCAAATGTCCCTCCGGTCCCCCCACAAAACTCGAGTAAGCAATGGAAAACCCACCCCCAGAGTCCACAGTAAAAATAATTACATGGAATATTAACTGATATGATATCATTTCTGTTGCATCAACAATAATACACACGTTAGATTATTATCGCGCTACTCATAACACCCTGATGAGCAGAATCACTGAGGCTATATCAGCACCCCTAGCTTGGAACAAGTACGGCTCACTGATTTCAGCAGGGGCGGAAATAAGGGGGAGTGAAAATGGAAATTATTTGCAAAGGACGCTAGGGGCTAGGGCCAGACAACGTAGGATCATATTCACATTGTTTCTACTTACTTACTTTGCTTTCCGTTTGACCAATGACCAATATTCTTGGAAATTATTTGCAAAGGACGCTAGGGGATAGGGCCAGACAACGTAGGATCATATTCACATTGTTTCTAATTAATTACTTTGCTTTCCGTTTGACCAATGACCAATATTCTGCAACTTGGATCAAAGAAACCAAAGACCTGTGAAGATACTGTTCCTAATTTGAAATGTAAGGAAGTCTTTACTGAAAAACGAGGAAATTCGAATTCAAAACTTACAAGGAAGGTTTTTTGTATTCGAAATATCTATAGGTTTCGCTTACTATTCTACATCAACTTTTGTTTGAAATTGAAAGAGTAGAACATACAAAAGGCGAAGAAAAGAAACGCTTGACCACTGCACACAAATCCACAATTTTTCCTTCGCACAGAGCGGGTTAATTCGAAATATAAATTCTCTCCTTTTCCTTATCACAGACGGCCATCTTTGTTATTATAACATTGACGAGCATACCTAGTCGTGTCCGAGCGTCTCTTTATTACTCAAATAATAATTGACACTTTTCTTCAAAAAGGACAAGAAAAACAAAAGGCACGACTGCTGTGAACTCGTCGCCGCAGGCGAATCGCAGGCGAAACACTTGATTAATGCTGACTGCGGACACAGTGATGGTTGCATAGCTTGTTTGAATTTTAAGACATTAGCCTAATACAGAGTAGAGTGGAGAGAAAAGAGCATAGAGCTTTTTGCTCTCAGTTCCAAGTATTCGGTTTGAAGTCGTCTCTTCCGCTTCAATATGCTCTCTGCTCCACTGTGTTTTTAGAGCCAGAGTGGAGCTTGATTAGTGCGGTTCCATTCCCGCCCGAGGCAGATTTCATCATAAATAGATAAAGTTCGTTCTCGGAATTACTGGCTTTCTCCTATCCTGTCTTCCTTCTCTCTTCGCTTTCGGGGCGATAAGACCTTAGCAGTTACAGTTCCCTCTATCAAACCTCTTGAAAAAAGAGGTCCCCTATCCAGATAAACATCCTCAGCAGGTCACCCGCAATGGTCTCTGTTCACCCAGCCTCAAGCTTGGACCTCAAAAACTCGAAAACGTCCAAATAATGCACTTGATGGGACATTCGGAACGAACTTTATGGTGATGTCAATATGTTTACTAACACTCATTTATGGTGATGTCAATATGTTTACTAATACTCATTTATGGTGATTTCAATATGTTTACTAATACTCATTTATGGTGATGTCAATATGTTTACTAATACTCATTTATGGTGAAGTCAATATGTTTACTAATACTCATTTATGGTGATGTCAATATGTTTACTAATACTCATTTATGCTGATGTCAATATGTTCACTAATACTCATTTATGATGATTTCAATATGTTTACTAATACTCATTTATGGTGATGTCAATATGTTTACTAATACTCATTTATGCTGATGTCAATATGTTCACTAATACTCATTTATGCTGATGTCAATATGTTTACTAATACTCATTTATGGTGATGTCAATATGTTTACTAATACTCATTTATGCTGATGTCAATATGTTTACTAACACTCATTCATGGTGATGTCAATATGTTTACTAATACTCATTTATGGTGATTTCAATATGTTTACTAATACTCATTTATGGTGATGTCAATATGTTTTATCTACTTACCTAAACTAAGAAATAAGAAGATAGAAATACCTACATTGTATTGTATTGATCTTGAGTGAAAATTTCAACCCAGTTTAAACTTCACTACTTCAGCATTGTAATGTACTTCAGATTAATTGAGGGGCGCGCAGCAAGAAGGGCAAATGTAGCAAAATCGCGTTTTCGGGAAATCGCATTTAAAGTTTTTCCTACTAATAATTACAAAATTGTTTGTTTACAAAAAGGATTTTTTCGTGTAACTTCGTGAAAAATCGAGATATCGAGATAATTTTTTCTGTGCTGTGTAGAGAACAAAATTCCGCGTCGAATAAGCCTGTATACGCAAAAAGGGGCAAAAGTCGACTTTTGACCTTCTTGCTGCGCGCCCCTCAATTACAATATGCATGCATACAAGGGAGGTATCTACATTTAGGATGAAACAAGTCCCTTTACCCCCACAGAGTCTAACCAAGGTCGAATATGTAGGACTAAAGAGTAAAATTCCATAACTCGACTGGGGTTGAACCACGCCCTCCTGATTATCGGCCGAGTGTCTTGACCACTAAACCACCTAGTTTTTTCCGTCCGTTCCTCTTCATAATTATTCTCATTCTCTTTCCAATTATAGGTACAAAATAATATTATTGTGTCAGCCTATGAGAAAATCTCAACTTTCCAATCCACAATGCCGAGCCTCAGGACTAAAGAGGACAAGAAAAAAGTTAATGAAAAAGAAGCAAATTTTTCCAATAAGTTAAATAAAAATACTCATCAAATAAGTTTTTTTTTTTACGAAGTCGGACACTTGATTAGTCCTATACCTGTTGGACTCTCTATTGACAGACATGGGAGACTGCCTTGCCTGATCCTGTCCGGGGTTCTGACATCCATAGGATGGATCATTGTTATCCTGACCCGAGATCTGTACCATCTCTACTTTGCCAGGTTCCTGTTTGGTATTACCATGGGCATTACGTTCACCGTGGTACCAACCTATGTCGGGGAGATCTTGGACACTAACATCCGAGGTGTCTGCTTCACACTCCTCCCACTATTCCTCAACTCTGGACACTTGGTGGAATTCGTCCTGGGACCTCTCGTTCGTTCTCGGAACGACTGGCTTTCTCCTATCCTGTCTTCCTTCTCTCTTGGGAAAGAGTGAAGAAGAATACGAAGCAGAAAAAGAAGGATTTAGAGTCAGACTTAAAAAAACTTGGTGAAGAAGATGATGAAAAAGAAGTAGTAGAAGAAGAAAATGACGGAGAACAAGAAGAAGAAGACGAAGAAGAAAAAGAAGACGAAGGAGAAGAAGAAGAAAAAGAAGACGAAGGAGAAGAAGAAGAAGAAAAAGAAGACGAAGGAGGAGAAGAAGAAGACGAAGGATTAGTTTGCCTTTCTTCTTTCCTCGTGATTCCAAGTTTCAGTGAGAATAATCAGGTATATGTAGAACCGAATAGTAAGGAATGGGGGCCAGCCTAGTTAGCTTAGTTGGTAGTGCGTCTGCCTTGTAAGCGCTAGGCCGCGGGGTCGATTCCCGCCCGGGGCGGATTTTACTTATCACAGACGGCCATCTTTGTTATTATAACATTGACGAGCATACCTAGTCGTGTCCGAGCGTCTCTTTATTACTCAAATAATAATTGACACTTTTCTTCAAAAAGGACAAGAAAAACAAAAGGCACGACTGCATTTTAAGATATTAGCCTAATACAGAGTAGAGTGGAGAGAAAAGAGCATAGGGCTTTTTGCTCTCAGTTCCAAGTATTCGGTTTGAAGTTGTCTCTTCCCTTTATCGTTGCTTCAATATGCTCTCCGCTCCACTGTGTTTTTAAGAGCCAGAGTGGAGCTTGATTGGTAGTGCGTCTGCCCTGTAAGCGCTAGGTTTGCGGTTCCATTCCCGCCCGAGGCAGATTTCATCATAAATAGATAAAGTTCGTTCTCGAAATGACTGGCTTTCTCCTATCCTATCTTCCTTCTCTCTTCGCTTTCGGGGCGATAAGACCTTAGCAGTTATAGTTCCCTCTATCCAACCTCTTGAAAAAAAGAGGTCCCCTATCCAGATAAACATCCTCAGCAGGTCACCCGAAATAGCCTCTGTTCACCCAGCCTCAAGCTTGGACCTCAAAAACTCGAAAAAATTTCGGGACGATAAGACAATAGCAGTTACAGTTCCCTCTGTCAAACCTCTAAAAAAAAAAGGAATGGGAAGTGGCGGAATCACGCTAGTTAAATAGCCACAAGTGTTACAACCCCAATGGTGGCTTAGGGAGGAAAGAGTGCAATGGTTCCTATCATTCAAAAAGTTTAGTAAAATTTAGAACTTGGGAAAACAACCACTACGACACCCCCATATGGAATTGTCGCTGGTCTACACAAAAATCACTTCACAAGGTAGGTACATAATTTTCGACCTGTAAGTTTGACCGCGGAAAAGTGAGTAAACACATACCCAACACACAGTGTCTAAACCAGAAAATTTGCAGAAAAGGACAATTTTCCTCATGAAATGGTTGAAATTGGTACCAAAATATGAAAAAAAGGGTCCAGATATTTACTTTCCGTATCTGTGAGACACGTATGATAGTCTCACAGTGTTGAGGTCGGGATTCAAAACCCTTTTGACATCCCAGAACCTTTAAACCCTAGAAAGTCCCAGATTTTGGCAGGATATTGTATGAAAACGGTGAGACTTGAGAGAGCCGTTACGAGGCAAATCTTTTTGCAAAGTCGCCACTACTGACAAGAAACTTGACTTAATGAGCGACTCGCTGATTGGTCGAGATAATTCATTTCTCCGTACAAATGTAAACCTGATGATGATTAGCCAGGAATAACCGTATCTATTTTACCTAGATGGCATACTTAGCTAGGGCGCACATTGAGCTGCGTTACACAGTCAGGCAGCACAGCCGCGCAGTGCAGTTTAGGAAAATTGGAACTGTGTGACACAGTTTACAGCGCACATTGAAGAGCAGTCTCTCAGTATACGAGGATAGCTTTCTAGGTGTTGGTACCTGTACCTACGTATTTTAAAAAAGCTTTTTTTGTGTTTAAAGATGGAAAATTCTTTTTTAAATATTATGTTGAGCTCTGAATCTGATTCAGATGACGAGTTTTTGTCCTTGTGTTCAAACATTGAACACAAGGACAAAAACACTGTTGCTTGTATCTAGTCTGTATCAGAGGTGTCGTACAGAACAGTTTTAACTTGCACTAATGCTATCAACTTCTCTTCAATGTTCTCCATTTTCAATTCACTCAAATAATAGGATTTTCAAGGGAAATGCAAAAAAATCAACTCCCAAAACAAAGAAGATCAAAATAAACTGCGCGCCTAGAAAAAAACTGCACGCAGATTCTGTGTCGCTTCCACAAGTGAGGCAGGCGAGTGACACAGGCAAGTGGCACGTGCGAGTGCACTGCGTCGTAATGTGCGCGGTAGTATTGAATCCAATGGTTTACAAAAACTGCTTTGCTGTGCTGCGTGACTGTGCTGCGTAGCTGTGTCTCAATGTGCGCCGGGCCTAATGTACTTTATTAAATTTTAATTAAATAATTTATTTATTTTTTCTTATATTTTATTATTTTAGAGGGAAAAAAAGCGATAAATTAATCGTCTGCTTTTTCTTGCAAAGGAAAGAAGACGTCAAAGACAAAACTGAGGAAATTATAGGAGAGAGAGAGAGAGAGAGAGGGAGAAAGAGAGAGAGAGGGAGAAAGAGAGAGAGAGGGAGAGAGAGAGAAAGGAATACCGGATATTTGCGAAAGAAATTACCGGGTATCGGCAACAAAGAATAATAAGTAAGTAGATTTTACCTACCTGTGAGTTACTAAAAAAACTAAAAGAAAAAAAAGTACTGAGATCTTTGTCCTTGGAAATTGAAAATGTGCTTACAAATTGTTGCTTTTAGGGATAAATATCTACCTAATAAGTATAAAAAAGTCGATATCAGAATTTTCAACACCAGGCTTGGACCCAACATAATTTGAGATCCTACTAAACTGGTTGAATGGAAAAAACTGCTTCTTCAGGAAAACCATTAAATATATATATATATCTACCTACCTACCACTTAACATTTCCACTGATCTGGGTCCTCCTAACAGTCCAGGTGGGGACAGCAAAAATCTGCAAAACTCAGATAGGTAATAAAACATGACGAAAACAAAGGGAAAGGATTTAGAATGGCATCAGCTTTTGCAGTGATAGCATCTATTGCCAACCTTTCAAAAAGCATAAAACGAAATCTCCAAGCCATCAGAAATGTCTTATTCAAATATATTACATAGGAGGGACATACGCTCAGCTATGGGGAAGGATGAGAAGGACTAGAAGGAGGTGGTGGAAGAATGGATGGAAGTGGTGTGTGAATGAGAAAATAGTGAATCAACAAACGAAAGAAACCATAGGTATCTTTCTTATTTTTGACTGCAGTGAGTGTAATTCTTGGAGCCAAATGCCTTATTCAGGAGCCCAGGTACTAAGAACACTGGCAGCATTTTGCTTCTTTAGATAATGGTATAGAGCCTTTGACAAAGATGCTGACAGCCAGCCTAGTTAGCTTAGTTGGTAGTGCGTCTGCCTTGTAAGCGCTAGGCCGCGGGTTCGATTCCCGCCCGGGGCTGATTTTGACAAAGATGCTGACCAGATTGAGTAACCCATATGTATTTTATAAATCTACTTGGCATTTTTCTTCATCTAAAAATATTTCAGCAATAATTCCACCATTTTTTCTGAGATACCTCCCTCTTCACCTTTCCCTTGTACTTTTTTATATTCCCTTTATTCTACCCATCCTTAGTTCTGGCCCTCCTTCTCCCTTCTCCTCTCCTCCTCCCCATACTCCTATAAAAAAAAATATTTAAAGGATTTTGACATTTCACACGAATTTCCATATTATCTGCGTGTAATATCCTTCCCCCTCCTAAATCTTCCCCTCCCCTCCTACGCCTGGATCGTATTTAACCCTACCTTCACCCCTCCACGATTTTGAGTAAGCTCCTTTTTAACGGTTCGGACTTATCTGATCTTGCCGTTGTGCTTACTTGGCTTACGCCCTTTTTGCTGAATAAATATATCCACGGTTTATCTTCATTACAAGAGTTATTATAGCTTTTGCATTTGGCGAAGAGGTGATATTGTATGTAGGTTTTGTATATGGTGATATTATAGGTTTTACATACGGTGGGGATTAGAATTGGTGTTCTTTGGTTTTTATGGCATTGTGATGGTCCATAAGGTGAGATATTTCTTTGTCTTATTAATATTGCATTCTAAATCCAACAAGTCAATGATAGTAGATAACGTATCTAATATTATTAGGTTATTTTCCCCTCATTTAGGATGTTATAGTTGGAATGGCCATGTTAGAATGTCGATCTTCCTGATATAAAGTTTTATATTAGAGTTCCGAAACCCAGGCACTCGTTTGGGCTGCCAGTGCCCTAGTTCTTTCTCACTCATGGTTTAGTTTTCTCACTGACAGATAAGTTTAATCTAATGAAATGTCCCAGTTCAAGCAGGTATTGACCAGAATTCAACAAAAAATTATTAAATGTCACCACTTGCAACGAACAAGAGCAACTGCTGTGTAATTTGCAAAACAGGCAGTTTGACGTCAATCCGATCTAAAATAGACATCTCCAGGTCTTCTTCCACGAAATGAGACGAGATTCCACTAAAAGCATTTTCCAGGTCGCCTCTAGAAGGAGGAGGAGGGGAAGAAGAAGAAGAAGAAGGAGGAGAAAAAGGAAAACAGGGGAAGAGACAAAACTGGGAAATAACTCCCCACAGAAGCAGCACAGAGAGAGAAAATAATAACGGGATGATATGATAAAGAAATAATAAAATTAGAGAAAAAAGAGAGAGTCGGAGGAAGGAAACCCATTTGACGTCAATCCGATCTAAAATAGACATCTCCGGGTCTTCTTCCACGAAATGAGACGAGATTCCACTCAAAGCATTTTCCAGGTCGCCTCTAGAAGGAGGAGGAGGGGAAGAAGAAGAAGAAGAGGGAAAAGAAGATGAAGAAAAAGAGAAACAGAAGAAGAGACAAAACTGGGAAATAACTCCCCACTGAAGAGCACAGAGAGAGAAAATAATAACGGGATGATATGATAAAGAAATAATAAAATTAGAGAAAAAAGAGAGAGTCGGAGGAAGGAAACCCCCGGTAGAAAGAGGAAATAAGGAATGAAGTGACCAAAGTCCGGAGAAGGATTAAGTTGAGAAGGGAGAGGAGCATTTGGGTTACCATGGAAACAGCACGATATTATTATATTTAACCCGTGGGGTGCCTAGTGGTCAGTCAGTGGACGATGATGATGAGAAAATTGCCGGAAGAACAAAATGTGAAAAGAAAAAATCAAAATATGGAAAATCCTATCTCAAATTGAACAAGGGGGAAAATTTATATGTTTGTGTTCAAATTCAAATTGGTAGAGAAATCAATTTTACACTCCCCATAGGTATGTGTACTTGGAGAATCCATTTGTATCTTATTCAAATTAGTGGAGATGGCAAATCTCCCTGATCTAATCCAAATCCCGATCGTGTGACTAATTACGCCACGCTTTGATGGCTAGAAATATCATAGCGACTTTGCTGACGTCCGTGGATGTTCATGTTATTTTGTATTCGAAATATCTATAGGTTTCGCTTACGATTAACGCCCGGAGCATACTTTGGGTACGTTCGTTCTCAGAACGGTTAGCTTTCTCCTTTCCTGCCCTTCCTCTCTCTTTGATTTCAATTATTTCGATACGGTAAGTCCTCCGTTCCGTTGTTACAATTCCGCAGTTCCCTTGATCTAACTTCTTCAAAGAAGAAGGGAAAATTTACCCTCCGTCCCTCTAATAAAGCTGCTGTTTCCGTCCCTGTGAATAGATTCAATATCTCTAATGCTGTTTATTGTGCAATATGATCAAATTTGGTGAATTACTGAATTATGTCAGATTTACAACAGATGATAAGGTTCCATATGCCGCGGATAAGGCATTATGGTGATGTCAATATGTTTACTAACACTCATTTATGGTGATGTCAATATGTTTACTAACACTCATTTATGGTGATGTCAATATGTTTACTAATACTCATTTATGGTGATCAATTATTTGGGGAAAATTTACCCTCCGTTCCGTTGTTACAATTCCGCAGTTCCCTTGATCTAACTTCTTCAAAGAAGACGGAAAATTTTACAATATTAAAAAGTTAGAATTTTCAAGGGTGTACACACCACTTGGTAAAACAAACTATTGAGGAAAATTTACCCTCCATCCCTCCAATAAAGCTGCTGTTTCCGTCCCTGTGAATAGATTCAATATCTCTAATGCTGTTTATTGTGCAACATGATCAAATTTGGTGAATAAAATTACTGAATTATGTCAGATTTACAACAGATGATAAGGTTCCATATGGCGCGGATAAGGCATTATGGTGATGTCAATATTATAATACTCATTTATGGTGATGTCAATGTGTTTACTAATACTCATTTATGGTGATGTCAATATGTTTACTAATACTCATTTATGGTGATGTCAATATGTTTACTAATACTCATTTAGTACAACACCTACAATAGCATGTAGATAACTACACTTGCACAAAAACCAGCTTGAAAAGTTATTTACATTAAAAACTTACAAACCACGACTGCAGTTCTGGTTTCTGGGAGGTATTATACCTCTCCGTACATTTTCCCTGAGAGTAAGGAATGATCTATATCTTGTCTTGTACTTTGTACTTTTTTTTTAATTATTCTTCGGGACAACGCTTGTATAGTTTGGTGTTTGTGAAGAAGGGAGTTCTAGGATACAGAGTTCTAGAAACTTTTCTAGTGGTTCGGAGGTTAACCGACGGATTAGTAACCCAGAAGGGTAGGTTAACAGGGCAGATAGTTAAAGTAATTGAATTGAATTATTGAATAGGCTCAAGCTCAGGGTAGAACTTATTCGGAAGTAGGGATCTCAAAACGTGTTTTGGCACTGAAAATCGACCATCGAAAATTTGGGCTACCTATATTGGATCTCCAGAGGTTTTATCAATTCCATAATCTATTGAAAAATGCCCTTAGCGTGTTCAATATGTCGTCAAATTTCATCAAATTCTTATAAACCATGCGGGTGTTTGTTTAAATGAAATGTTTAGAAGTATCATTATGAGGTCCCCAAAGCTATATCTACTCTTGTTTCTAGTTTGTACTTTATTTTCTTCTCAGCAACTCTACCTTCTCTCAATGCATCGCACATCCCGCAGATCATTTCCTACCAGATTGTTTGTTATCTTTTTGTCAGCATTTTCATTCAAATTGTTCATTTTTACTTTTTCCCCCACCTGAATTTTCTCTACTTTCTATTTTTACCTTTCAGGTAGGAGAAGGATAAAGAGTCTATACTTGAATTTCCACTCAAACGGAATCCACTTGGAAGCTACATTACATTATCTGCTTACATACTGATAACTGGTAGATAGATGAATTAGATGATTATAATTCTCAAGTGATTTCAGCATAATTTCCCAAACCTTTTTCTCAGCTGCATATCCCACTAACAGGAAGTACAATTTTATCAGTCAATCTAATATCAGCAATCAGCATGAAGTTGCAACATATTCCCTTTGATCACAATGCTGAGCTAGATCAGGTGTTCCCAAACTTGTTCAAGCCACGGACCACTTGAATGTCATGATTTCCCACGGACCCCCCATTCGATATACATATATGTATATATATTTTTTTAGATCTGTCTGACGACAGGTTTCAACGCCACCTTCTCCAGCTTTCAGTCTTGAGCATGTCTTTTCATTTCTTCATAGCTTCTTCCTTTCAAAATATCCGTCAACATTCCAAATTTCTTTCTTCCTCTTGTTCTCCTTCCTTCAATCGCTCCTTCCATGATTCGTCTCTGCAAACAAACAAACAAACAAACAAACAAACAAACAAACAAACAAACAAACAAACAAACAAACAAACAAACGAACGAACATAATTGTTACAAGCCAAATTAAAACAAGGTTCGTACTTTCAATAATAAGTTAGGGGAAAATTTTTGACTTTTTCCCCTAGACTAGAAAGTTGATTTTTAGCTAAATCTCCTTTAGATTAAGTGGGCTATTCTTTTTTTCCTTCTTCTTTTTGGGGCCACCTCGTGGACCACTTGAAACCTTCTCGCAGACCACCAGTGGTCCCCAGACCACAGTTTGGGAACCCTTGCGCCAGATCGTGAGGAATTACTCAGTTGGTTTGAGTCTTTCAGTTTGCATGTTCAAAATCATTACCCATTATTATTTTATAATTTTCGAATCATACGTTCTCTTGTCTGTTTCAGGTTTTATCTTGGATTGTTGTTATCTCTATTGTTTCCTTGGCTAAGTAATCATTCTGTTGAGCTATTCAGGTATTCAGCTATTGTTTTAAATATAAAAAATATAAGTTTCGCTCGCTTTCCCTTCGCTATTTGCTAATATTAATTACCTATTATTGTAAGTTTTTAATGTAAATAACTTTTCAAGCTGGTTTTTGTGCAAGTGTAGTTATCTACATGCTATTGTAGGTGTTGTACTGTATTATAAGTTTCGCTCGCTTTCCCTTCGCTATTTGCTAATATTAATTACCTATATTGTAAGTTTTTAATGTAAATAACTTTTCAAGCTGGTTTTTGTGCAAGTGTAGTTATCTACATGCTATTGTAGGTGTTGTACTGTACAGTTTGTCCTGCTATTAGAAGATTACTTACATGGGTCAGTTTCTTTTTGGTGGAGGCGCCCTTTTTTCTAAAGCCGACTTAGATACAAGTTTCCTCAGATATGTGCATTAGTTTACTCTAAAGCTAGCTACTCATTTTTCCTCTAATATGGTGTGACAAATGAAATCAACAAGTAGGTACCTACCTCATAACTGTCGATGAACCTTCTTAATTTGTCTCTTCTTCTTCTTCTTCTTCTCCTTTTTTATCTCCTCCCTCTTCCTCTTTTTTCTTCTCTTCAAGATAGGTATATAGGTACTCATATAGTACCTGGGTATCTACTTAGATATGTAGCTATAGGTATATAAAAATAAAGAATGAAATACATAAGAAGAACAAGAGGAACAATTCTTTCCTCTGTAATATCGTTAATTATTGTTCCATACTGAACATAATTGTCAACATGAACATCCACGGACGTCAGCAAAGTCGCTATGATATTTCTAGCCATCAAAGCGTGGCGTAATTAGTCACACGATCGGGTTTTTTACGTTAATTAGTCGTGCTGCAAAGACAACGCTGCGACCTGCATGAGTTGACATATTGTCTAATGATGACCTCAAACTAGAGCGAAAGATAAGGTGAGTCCACACGGTTAAAGATTCTAGATACGTAACGTGATTATCTACCAAGATCTCAGAGCAAGTTCCCACTTGTCGTTCGGAAAAAAAAAAAAAAAAAAAAAAACGGCGGTGTGAGGGAGAACAGCCTCTTTTAAATTAGGGAACAGTATAATGTAAATCCGTGTTATTGTTGTCTGATAGGTATGTAAAATGAATATGATATATGTACTAATATAGGTAGGTATGTACCTAGACACTTAGGTAACTATCTAATCTATATGTATATGAATATTAGTCTATTGGCTACAAGTTGTAATACATGTGGTAGAACTTGGACACCAACCCCTAGAGAAGGAAATTCAGGTGGGTAGAGGTGCTTTTACGCTATAGTTGATCGACATCGATTGGAACCCGCAACGAGTGGGTGTAAAATCAATAATAATTTTGGTGAAATGATGGGTATAAAATCAATAATAATTTTGGTGAAATGATGGTTATAAAATCAATAATAATTTTGGCGAAATGAAAGACGAAAAAGTTCAGACTGTGGACGTGTTTCAGATAATATTGGATGTCGATTTTGTATTTTATTTCCAACTTCTTTACTTGTAACGCTTCAGTTTCGTCAATCAATTAGGTTATTAGATTTGGACATTTGGATGGGAATCGACCGCAACGATCAACAATGTGACAGAAAACTGTTCTTTTCAGACAGTGTGATCCATAAAGTCGTTTCCTTCACATGATTATAAATCCACCGTTTTCTAGGACTTGATTTTCTTTAACGACCCTATAACATTGCCAAGCATTGTAACAAGAGTGGTATATGAAATTGATTTCATCAGAACAAAAATGTAATGATAAAAAAAAAGTTTATACCTAAGTATATATTCTTTTGTTTCTATTTAATTTCTTCTTTTCTTTCCTATTTCTTCGTTTTCTTCTTCTTCGTGCTAAACTGTTGATGTGTCTTGTGATGAAGGCTCATACACACTTTTCGTGCAATCCGTTTAACTAATTTTAGTAGGGGTTATGCCTAAATTCAGCATACACGAGGCCTTGTATTATGTATAACGACCAATGGCGGTCCGTTACCTTCCAGTATGTAGTTGGTCTGTAAAATGGTCAATTTCTCCTGGTTTTGTAGCTGTACAGAAGCAAATTTTTGTCCAATGGGACTTGAATGTTATTGGACGCCAGTTGAACATATTATGTACCCGAAACCAGTAATTGGACTGCCTACTGGCCTGATGTCGTGCAGCCCTTCGAGATGTTACTTTTATGTACCTATCCATTGATAATATTATCTATTTCATGTTTTGGTACTCACAAATGTGAGATTCTCAGAATTTGTCCAACTATAATGTTAATGTCTATATTGTGTTCAACATCAATCACTTAACGTATCTAGAATCTTTAACCGTATGGACTCACCTTATCTTTCGCTCTAGTTTGAGGTCATCATTAGACAATATGTCAACTCATGCAGGTCGCAGCGTTGTCTTTGCAGCACACCAATATTCTGCAACTTGGGACAAAGAAACCAAAGACCTGTGAAGATATTGTTCCTAATTTGAAATGTAAGGAACTCTTTACTGAAAAACGAGGAAATTCGAATTCAAAACTTACAAGGAAGGTATTTTGTATTTTGTTTTTATGGCATTGTGATGGTCCATAAGGTGAGATATTTCTTTGTCTTATTAATATTGCATTCCAAATCCAACAAGTCAATGATAGTAAATAACGTATCCAATATTATTGGGTTATTTTCCCCTCATTTAGGATGTTATAGTTGGAATGGCCATGTTAGAATGTCGATCTTCCTGATATAAAATTTTATATTAGAGTTCCGAAACCCAGGCACTCGTGTGGGCTGCCGGTGCTCTAGTTTTTCTCACTCATGGTTTAATTTTTCTCACTGACAGATAAGTTTAATCTAATGAAATGTCCCAGTTCAAGCAGGTATTGACCAGAATTCAACAAAAAATTATTAAATGTAGCCGGTCAAACTATGTGTGAAGCCTTTATAGTGAGCTATTCCACCCAACTGAACCAAATGCCTTTCCGGTTTCCCCCAACAAAACTCGAGTAAGCAATGGAAAACCCACCCCACAGAGTCCACAGTAAAAATAATTACATGGAATATTAACTGATATGATATCATTTCTGTTGCATCAACAATAATACACACGTTAGATTCTTATCGCGCTACTCATAACACCCTAATGAGCAGAATCACTGAGGCTATATCAGCACCCCTAGCCCCTTAGGAACAAGTACAGCTCACTGATTTCAGCAGGGGCGGAAATAAGGGGGAGTGAAATTGGAAATTATTTGCAAAGGACGTTAGGGGCTAGGGCCAGACAACGTAGGATCATATTCACATTGTTTCTACTTACTTACTTTGCTTTCCGTTTGACCAATGACCAATATTCTGCAACTTGGGACAAAGAAACCAAAGACCTGTGAAGATATTGTTCCTAATTTGAAATGTAAGGAACTCTTTACTGAAAAACGAGGAAATTCGAATTCAAAACTTACAAGGAAGGTTTTTTGTATTCGAAATATCTATAGGTTTCGCTTACGATTAACGCCCGGAGCATACTTTGGATACGTTCGTTCTCAGAACGGTTAGCTTTCTCCTTTCCTGCCCTTCCTCTCTCTTTGATTTCAATAATTTCGATACGGTAAGTCGTCCGTTCCATTGTTACAATTCCGCAGTTCCCTTGATCTAACTTCTTCAAAGAAGGGAAAATTTACCCTCCGTCCCTCTAATAAAGCTGCTGTTTCCGTCCCTGTGAATAGATTCAATATCTCCAATGCTGTTTATTGTGCAATATGATCAAATTTGGTGAATTACTGAATTATGTCAGATTTACAACAGATGATAAGGTTCCATATGGCGCGGATAAGGCATTATGGTGATGTCAATATGTTTACTAATACTCATTTATGGTGATGTCAATATGTTTACTAATACTCATTTATGCTGATGTCAATATGTTTATTAACACTCAGACTAGAGAGAAAATAAGAGACATCGCATACTTAATCAATGTTGTACTTAAATCATATCTAAAATCATGGAATTGTGACCGCCAATCAAAAGAGATTATTTTTCGAGGGTCAAATTATTATTTTGCTACGAGCTGGATAAAATACACCTTTATCAATCCCAGGATTATTTTGGAGCAATCCGGTTAATTTGCTTATGTGGATCATCATCTAGGTCCCAGAAGATGTCTTTAAAGTTGGGCAACATCATGTTAAACGGTACATAAACGAATCTTCCAGGACCTCCTGACCTACAAGTAAAAATGTACCTAACAATTGGGTCAATGTACTGAAAAATAAACAAATAAAGCACATTTTATACCAATACTAAAGCACTAAGGATGGCGGATAACGTAAAACCCAGTACAAACATCTCTCGTTAAATTACTGCTCCGATTCCCATGCACCAATAAAGATCGAACCAGATAGCCCCCAACTTACCAATCCGATCATAGCAACGATTCTATGAGCGATCCATCCGATGAAGGAAAAAGTTGTAGGAAAGTTTTCGACGAAGAAATAAATCACGATTTTGAACGAATCGAGCGAAGAATTACGTTGGTATATATATATGTATATCGAATGGGGGTTGGTGGGAAATCATGACATTCAAGTGGTCCGTGGCTTGAACAAGTTTGGGAACACCTGATCTAGCTCAGCATTGTGATCAAAGGGAATATGTTGCAACTTCATGCTGATATTAGATTGACTGATAAAATTGTACTTCCTGTTAGTGGGATATGCAGGTGAGAAAAAGGTTTTGGAAATTATGCTGAAATCACTTGAGAATTATAATCATCTATCTACCAGTTATCAGTATGTAAGTGGATGATGTAATATAGCTTCCAAGTGGATTCCGTTTGAGTGGAAATTCAAGTAGACTCTTTATCCTTCTCCTACCTGAAAGGTAAAAATAGAAAGTAGAGAAAATTCAGGTAAGGGAAAAAAAGTAAAAATGAACAATTTGAATGAAAATGCTGACAAAAAGATAACAAACTAGGTACGAAAAAATACAATAAATTAAATAAAATGGCGGGATGTGCGATGCATTGAGAGAAGGTAGAGTTGCTGAGAAGAAAATAAAGTGCAAACTAGAAACAGAGTAGATATAGCTTTGGGGGCCTCACAATGATTCTTTTAAACATTTCATTTAAACAAACACCCGCATGGTTTATAAGAAGTAGATGAAATTTGACGACATATTGAACACGCTAAAGGGCATTTTTCAATAGATTATGGAATTGATAAAACCTCTGGAGACCCAATATAGCTCAAATTTTCGATGGTCAGTTTTTAGTGCCAAAACACGTTTTGAGATCCCTAGTTCCGAAAAAGTTCTACCCTGAACTTGAGCCTATTCAATAAATCAATTCAATTACTTTAACTGTTCACATGCAAGTCTGCCCTGTTAACCTACCCTTCTAGGTTACTAATCCGTCGGTTTACCTCCGAACCACTAGAAAAGTTTCTAGAACTTTGTATCCTAGAACTCCCTTCTTCACAGACACCAAACTATACAAGCGTTGTCCCGAAGAATAATTAAAAAAAAGTACAAAGTACAAGACAAGATATAGATCATTCCTTACTCTCAGGGAAAATGTACGGAGAGGTTCAATACCTCCCAGAAACCAGAACTGCAGTCGTGGTCGATTGGGTTGCCAGATAACAAACTATCAATTGAGCAGCCCTAGCGGACAATACCAGAAGCCGTGTTAGACCCTGACACGGGGGGAGTCAGGAAATTTGAATAGGCACTTCTCAGTATAATGTAAATCCGTGTTATTGTTGTCTGATAGGTATGTAAAATGAATATGATATATGTACTAATATAGGTAGGTATGTACCTAGACACTTAGGTAACTATCTAATCTATGTATATGAATATTAGTCTATTGGCTACAAGTTGTAATACATGTGGTAGAACTTGGACAACAACCCCTAGAGAAGGAAATTCAGGTGAGTAGCCACCGAGGCAGGTATTCGCTTTCAGAACGATATATGACCTGAGCAGTTAGAGTTCCCTCTCACAGGTTGGACAACTAACAGCTTCTATATATGACTAGGACGAATATGAATCCAGCTTCTACGTAGAACTAAAAGGGTTTCCTTTACAATGGGGCCTTCAATGGTTCGATCAGAAAAATTGTCAAAAGTAGCTCAAAATGTTCGAGAGTGAGAGAACTTCAAAATTATTTTCCGGACAAATTTCGCACTTTGGCGCCCCGACCAACTTGATTATCCTACCCTCATTCTCTCCCACCCCACACGATACACACTAGGGTACCTGAGACATTTATGTATCCTTAGTCCATTGCTTATCATTTATCATAGTCTTTTCCGACAGTATTTTAGTGGTTTTCCTTAGCTTGTCACATTCATATATCTGAACCCGTCCTTTCACCCTTTATACCGGGACCTCTTCAGTGATAATTCAGTGATAGTGATAATGATAAGATATGCAAAGCGATTAGGAATTGGACAGTGTTAAGCAGAAAAGAACCATCGGTAAGACAATTTCCCTAATGGATGGTTCTTTGCTGTCCAATAGAACGAAGAAAGTAAGTTCTGAGATTCTTTACTTTATTTTCCAAGAGGTTTGATAGAGGGGACTGTAACCGCTAAGCTAAGGTCTTATCAAGTGCCTCTTCAGTGATAATTCAGTGATAGTGATAATGATAAGATATGCAAAGCGATTAGCAATTGGACAGTGTTAAGCAGAAAAGAACCATCGGTAAGACAATTCCCCTAATGGATGGTTCTTTGCTGTCCAATTGAATAAAGAAAGTAAGTTCTGAGATTCTTTACTTTATTTTCCAAGAGGTTTGATAGAGGGGACTGTAACCGCTAAGCTAAGGTCTTATCAAGTTATCGTCACGAAAGCGGAGAGAAAAGGAAGACATGATAGGAGAAAGCCAGCCAGTCCTAGAACAAACTTTCTTTATTTAGGACAAAATCCGTCCGGGTGGTAATCGAACCCGCGACCTAGCGCTTACAAGACATGCGTGCTACTCTCGAAACTAACCCGAAAGCGGAGAGAAAAGGAAGACATGATAGGAGAAAGCCAGCAAGTCCTAGAACAAACCTTCTTTATTTAGGACAAAATCCGTCCGGGTGGTAATCGAACCCGCGACCTAGCGCTTACAAGACATGCGTGCTACTCTCGAAACTAACTAGGCTGGCGGACGATTTTAAAGCACCCAAAATCGGATTAACCACTCTTTCTTTTGAGGACCAACAGGCGAGGCGCGACGTTCTATTAATGATTCGTTTGCCTAGGACCAAAAGGCAATCTTCAGTATTTGCCAGTTCTACAACTAGCTTACACTGAAGACTCTGTAGATATCATTAATAAGAAGGTGTACCTCGTATGTTAGGTAATGTACGTTCTCCTAAAACAGAACATTATTTCCTTCATGATAAAGTGGAAGAGAGATAATTCATGTTAAATTAATTACTCTCTCTCTCTCTCTCTCTCTCTCTCTCTCTCTCTCTCTCTCTCTCTCTCTCTCTCTCACCATTGGTCCTCACTCTACCCTCTTGGAAAATACGGAAGGGTTAACATGAGGTGTCCCCATTCCCGCTGTCCCTAACTGTGGACAATAATTTTATTATCTTGCCCAAATTTATAGGTGGTGAGAGCACAATAAGAGGAGCCCCACTACGGATCTCAGAAACTCATGCTTTCAAAATAGGCTGCTGATAATTTTAAGAAGTTAGGAGAGATGAAGTTCGTTCTTGGAATGCCTGGCTTTCTCCCCATCCTGTCTTCCTTTTCTCTTCGATTTCGGGACGATAAGACCTTAGCAGTTACAGTTCCCTCTATCAAACCTAAAGAAAAAAAAAACTCCAAGTGACGTAAAATGAATCAACATGATCTGCAGCCTATAATTTATTTATTAATTATGTACGTATAGATAATTATGTTAGGTATCTAATTGTATACAGGTAACTATCCCTACCTATATCTATCTATACTTCTGTTGGAAGTTATAAAAGTGTATCAATTAAAAACATATACCAATATGAGTAACTTTGTAAAAATCCATCGTATAATTATTGCTCATTTGAATGTCCAACTTTGAAAAGCTCAAAATCTATTTATTTATTAATTATGTACGTATAGATAATTATGTTGGGTATCTAATTGTATACAGGTAACTATCCCTACCTATCTATCTATACTTATGTTGGAAGTTATAAAAGTGTATCAATATCAAAACATATACCAATATGAGTAACTTTGTAAAAATCCATCGTATAATTATTGCTCATTTGAATGTCCAACTTTGAAAAGCTCAAAATCAGAACAATTTCTGACAGCAATGGTTTGTAACCAAATATTATTTTTTTACTTTCTATTACTACAGTATAGCGGAGCTATACTAGTAATGAAAGTATTGCAATCGGTCCAAATTTTCAAAATCGGGAAATGGTTGGAAATATCCGTTTTGGGATCCCCTGATGTCAAAAAAGTGATTTTTAGCCCATGGTCTGTACGTAACGTACGTACGTACGTAACGTACGTACGTACGTAACGTACGTACGTACGTAACGTACGTACGTACGTAACGTACGTACGTACGTAACGTACGTACGTACGTAACGTACGTACGTACGTAACGTACGTACGTACGTAACGTACGTACGTACGTAACGTACGTACGTACGTAACGTACGTACGTACGTAACGTACGTACGTACGTAACGTACGTACGTACGTAACGTACGTACGTACGTAACGTACGTACGTACGTAACGTACGTACGTACGTACGTACGTACGTACGTGCGTACATACATACGTACAGACCATGGGCTAAAAATCACTTTTTTGACATCAGGGGATCCCAAAACGGATATTTCCAACCATTTCCCGATTTTGAAAATTTGGACCGATTGCAATACTTTCATTACTAGTATAGCTCCGCTAAACTGTAGTAATAGAAAGTAAAAAATCTGGTGTGAACATCACACGACTTTCCAAAACTGATATACATATGTACGTCAGAAAATATAGTCAAGAAGTTATAATCACTTTAAATCATTAGCTGCCATTTGATATCAATCAAAACAATCACTTGAAATAATTATAAGCTAGACGTCATATAATAATCATAATGAAATAACTGGTCTGACAACCATGAACTTGTATCAGAAGTTTAGAATGATCCACTTTTTTTCCAAGAGGTTTGATAAAAGGATAGAGGGAATTGCAACGGCTGAGGTCTTAATTTATCGTCCCGAAAGCGAAGAAAGGACAGATTAGGAGAAAGTCAGCCGTTCTGAGAACGAACTCAATGTGTTTGATAAAATTCACGCAGGATCCTCTATTGCTGAAAGCAATTGTAGACTTTTTTGGTGTGTAAAAGTCAAGTTGAGTACATGGGTTAGATATGTATGATTTGAATGAGGTAAAATTACCACTAATTCAAAGATTCCTCATGGGTAAGATAAGATAATAAACACGTTAGAGCTTCCAGCCCCACAAACAACTCGTAATATCCAGGTTAAAGAATCACTCATACTCAAAGTCAGCGAAATCAATCAAACCATCACGGCATATATTAATTTTCGAATGTGAATTTCTTGTGAAGTTTTCTCACGGTTTCATTGCGAATATGGGCAACCAGATCGCGAATATTATATTTGACACAAAAATAATATGTATTTGAAAATATAATAATTATCCCCCGGTTTAATCCACATGTTAGATACTGATGGTTGGTTTAATTCTCATGTTAGATGGTGATTGTTGGAGATCAAACATTACCTATTCACAAACAGGTATTGTCTGTTTGTTTGATATAATAAGTATCCGTCTCACATGGAAATGCTTCAAGAATCAAGACTCGGTTCTTTGACTAACTTGGCAAGATTTTCATTTGCACTATTAACGTTAACATCAGGTAAAGAACGTATACCTATTAGATATGATAATAGTTTTAAGATTTGTTGTGAGTTTCATTGGATTTGAAAATTACCAAGTGCTAAATGCTGAGCATTCTGAATTATATTTTACGAGTACGTTCTCCAAAGCTACATAAGCACCTTAGCTATTCTAAGATCAACGTAAAATTAGAATAAAAATTCATCCACCTACATTTATACATACATATCACATACATAGATACCTATTTATAAAAGTAAATTAGGTACTGAAAGAAGGTATAAGATCAAGTTTAAACTTTTAAAGTGCTCATGTGCTCATCAAAATTGCTTCACTGAAACAAATGCTCCTAGCAGGTCAGGTAATGTGACAAGACATTTAAATTAATTCTCGTCTTAAATTTATTTACGCTTACCTATGAAGTAGGGTTGCCAACCGTACGTTATTTCCCGGAACAATCCGTATTTTTGTCAAAAATCAAATGTTCCGCCGGAACACCCCTTTGTTCCGGTTTTTTTCCAAATCTATGGAAAATACGAGAACTGACTAATAAACAGAAAAAATTACAAAAAAAAAAGTTTAAAAAGATAGGTAGGTAGGTAGGTACATACGAAAAACACAAAAACCCGCGAGTCAAGTAGGTATTTTTTCAGCCTTTTAGCATGTGATTTTTAGTAACACGGAGTACATGCCTTTGTTCCGGGTAAAAATCGGGAAATCCGTATTTTTTCACCATTTTGCTAGTTTGTACCGTATATGCCGAAAAAAAAGTTGGCAACCCTACTATGAAGGTAAATGAATAAAATAAAAAACGGTTAAAAGATCAATTCGGGTGGCCAGTAGTAATTAATTTATGATTTTCAAATGCAAAATATTTGACTCTCAAAACTCAAAAAGGACGCTTTTTTACAGTTAAGTGCACAATGTGACAACATTGAACTGAACACAAAATCCTAAAGTGACGCTTAAAAGATGACATAAGGAAAAAAAAAGCTCATGTAAACATTTGACAATATTGTATATTACTTTAGTATATTTACCCAAGGGTCATTTTCTCTCTATCTAAATATGAAGTCGTTTTATTATGACCCTTGTAGATTTTATTCGGAAAAGAGAAACATATTCACTCGGAGAAAAAAACTGTGAATTCCCCTATGGGACTGTTCGAAAGACCATTAGACGACAAATGTACACAAAAGTGACTGCGAAATCACAACAGTTCAGAATATTTCTGAAGAATGGGAACGAAATTTAACTTGTATTGGGTAAGTAAATATAAGTATGGTCTTTTTTTACAGTTAAGTGCACAATGTGACAACATTGAACTGAACACAATATCCTAAAGTGACGCTTAAAACATGACATAAGGAAAAAAAAGCTCATGTAAACATTTGACAATATTGTATATTACTTTAGTATATTTACCCAAGGGTCATTTTCTCTCTATCTAAATATGAAGCCGTTTTATTATGACCCTTGTAGATTTTATTCGGAAAAGAGAAACATATTCACCCGGAGAAAAAACTGTGAATTCCCCTATGGGACTGTTCGAAAGACCATTAGACGACAAATGTACACAAAAGTGACTGCGAAATC